>NC_071571.1:153638248-153711195 GCF_024509145.1 Vidua macroura | reverse complement strand
ATTCCGCTGTTCCCTCTGGAATTCCCGGTGCGGTTCCCGGCGCCATTTCCCGGCGTTCCCTCTGGAATTCCCGTTGCCGTTCCCGGCGCCATTCCTGCTGTTCCCTCTGTAATTCCCGGTGCCATTCCCGGTGTTGCCATTCCCGGTGTTGCCGTTCCCCGGTGTTGCCGTTCCTGGCGCCATTCCCGCTGTTCCCTCTGGAATTCCCGTTGCCATTCCCGGTGTTGCCGTTCCCGGTGTTGCCGTTCCCGGCGCCATTCCCGGTGCTGTTCCGCTCCCGCAGGCGGCGCCTGCCGCGCGCTCGGGGCCCGGCGCTGCTCCCGGCGGATCCCGGCCCCCCCCCGCGGCCCCCGCCCGCGCCATCGCTGACGTCATCGCTGACGTCACCGTCACCGAGCTGCCCCCGTCCAGCCCCGAGGGATCGCCCGACGGCAGGTGGGAGCCGAATTCCCGGGATTCCCCGGGAGCGGGATTGGTGGGATTCCCAAAATACCCGGGATTCCCTGGGAGTGGGATTGGTGGGATTCCCAAAATTCCCTGGGAGTGGGGATTGGTGGGATTCCCGGGATTCCCTGGGAGCGGGATTGGTGGGATTCCCAAAATTCCCGGGATTCCCTGGGAGTGGGATTGGTGGGATTCCCGGAATTCCCCTGGGAGTGGGATTGATGGGATTCCCGGGATTCCCCGGGAGTGGGATTGGTGGGATTCCCGGGATTCCCTGGGAGTGGGATTGGTGGGATTCCCAAAATTCCCTGGGAGTGGGATTGGTGGGATTCCTAAAATTCCGGGATTCCCTGGGAGTGGGATTGGTGGGATTCCCGGGATTCCCCGGGAGTGGGATTGGTGGGATTCCCGGGATTCCCTGAGAGTGGGATTGATGGGATTCCCGGGATTCCCCGGGAGTGGGATTGGTGGGATTCCCGGGATTCCCTGGGAGTGGGATTGGTGGGATTCCCAAAATTCCCTGGAGTGGGATTGGGATTCCCAAAATTCCCAGGATTCCTTGGGAGTGGGATTGATGGGATTCCCGGGATTCCCCGGGAATGGGATTGGTGGGATTCCCAGATTCCCGGGATTCCCTGGAGTGGGATTGATGGGATTCCCAAAATTCCCAGGATTCCCTGGGAGTGGGATTGGTGGGATTCCCAAAATTCCCTGGGAGTGGGATTGATGGGATTCCCAAAATTCCCTGGGAGTGGGATTGGTGGATTCCCAAAATTCCCGGGGAGTGGGATTGGTGGGATTCCCAAAATTCCCGGGATTCCCTGAGAGTGGGATTGATGGGATTCCCAAAATTCCCAGGATTTCCCCGGGAGTGGGATTGGTGGGATTCCCGGGATTCCCTGGGAATGGGATTGATGGGATTCCCAAAATTCCCTGGGAGTGGGATTGATGGGGATTCCCGGGATTCCCTGGGAGTGGGATTGATGGGATTCCCGGATTCCCCGGGAGTGGGATTGGTGGGATTCCCAAAATTCCCTGAGAGTGGGATTGGTGGGATTCCCAAAATTCCCTGGGAATGGGATTGATGGGATTCCCGGGATTCCCTGAGAGTGGGATTGGTGGGATTCCCAAAATTCCCGGGATTCCCCGGGAGTGGGATTGGTGGGATTCCCAAAATTCCCTGGGAATAGGATTGATGGGATTCCCGGGATTACCTGGGAGTGGGATTGGTGGGATTCCCAAAATTCCTGGGATTCCCCGGGAGTGGGATTGGTGGGATTCCCAAAATTCCCTGGGAATAGGATTGATGGGATTCCCGGGATTCCCTGAGAGTGGGATTGGTGGGATTCCCAAAATTCCTGGGATTCCCGGGATTCCCCGGGAGTGGGATCGATGGGATTCCCGGGATTCCCTGGGAATGGGATTGGTGGGATTCCCAAAAATTCCCTGGGAGTGGGATTGATGGGATTCCTGGAATTCCCTGAGAGTGGGATTGGTGGATTCCCAAAATTCCCTGGGAGTGGGATTGGGATTCCCAAAATTCCCAGGATTCCTTGGGAGTGGGATTGATGGGATTCCCGGGATTCCCCGGGAGTGGGATTGGTGGGATTCCCGGGATTCCCCGGGAGCGGGATTGATGGGATTCCCAAAATTCCCGGGATTCCCTGGGAGTGGGATTGGTGGGATTCCCAAAATTCCCTGGGAGTGGGATTCCCGGGATCCCTGGAGTGGGATTCCCGAAATTCCCGGCATTCCCTGGGAATGGGGATGGAATTCCTTGGGAATGAGATTCCTGGAATTCCTGGGATTCCATGGAAATGGGGCTGGGATTCCGGAAATTCCCTGGGAATGGGGAGGTGGGGCTGGAATTCCCGAAATTCCCTGGGAATGGGGCTGGAATTCCCAAAATTCCCTGGGAATTCCCATTTTCCCCTGTTTCAAATTTTTCCCATTTTCCCCACTTTTCCCATTCCCCATTCCCATTTTTCCCATTCCCATTTCCATTTTTCCCTTTTTTCCCACTTTTCCCATCCCCCATTCCCACTTTTCCCATTTTTCCCCGTTTCTTCTCCCGTTTTTCCCGTTTTTCCCGTTCCCCATTCCCACTTTTCCCACTTTTCCCACTTTCCCCTTTCCCCATTCCCACTTTTCCCACTTTTCCCACTTTCCCCTTTCCCCATTCCCACTTTTCCCATTTTCCCTTTTTTCCCGTCTCCCATTCCCACTTTTCCCACTTTCCCCCTTTCCCCATTCCCACTTTTCCCGTTTTTCCCTTTCCCCATTCCCACTTTTCCTCCCATTTTTCCCTTTTTTTCCCATTTTTTCCCCGTTCCCCATTCCCACTTTTCCCGTTTTTTCCCGTTCCCCATTCCCATTTTTCCCACTTTCCCCCTTTCCCCATTCCCACTTTTCCCATTTTTCCCTTTCCCCATTCCCACTTTTCCATTTTTCCCGTTTTTTTCCCCTTTCCCCATTCCCACTTTTCCCACTTTCCCCTTTCCCCATTCCCCCTTTTCCCATTTTTTCCCGTTTTCCCCCTTTCCCCATTCCCACTTTCCCCCGTTTTTTCCCATTCCCCATTCCCACTTTTCCCATTTTTCCCTTTCCCCGTTCCCCATTCCCACTTTTCCCACTTTCCCCTTTCCCCATTCCCACTTTTCCCACTTTTCCCATTTTTCCCTTTTTTCCCACTTTTCCCTTTCCCCCATTCCCACTTTTCCCACTTTTCCCACTTTCCCCACTTTCCCCTTTCCCCATTCCCACTTTCTTCCCGTTTTCCCCCCGTTCCCCATTCCCATTTTTCCCATTTTCCCCTTTCCCCCATTCCCACTTTTCCCGTTTTTTCCCGTTCCCCATTCCCACTTTTCCCATTTTTTCCCGTTTTCCCCCCCGGCAGGAGCAGCCCGGCCATCCGGATCAAGGAGGAGCCTCCCAGCCCCACGCGGAGCCCGCAGGTGGAGGAGCCCAAGAACGCCGGGAATTCCGGGAACGCCGGGAATTCCGAGACCCCCCCTGTCCCCCCTCCACCTTCATCGACTCCATCCTGCGGGGAAAACGACTCCGGAGCCGCTCCCGGGAATCCCCAATCCCAGGAAAAGTGCCTGAGCATCGCCTGCCTCGACAAGTGAGCCGGGAAAAGCGGGAGCGGGGCGGAATTCCCGGAAAATTCCCGAAATTCCCTAAATTCCCTGCTCGGGAAAAGCGGGAATTCCCAGAAAATTCCCTAAATTCCCAAAATTCCCTTCTCGGGAAAAGCGGGAGCGGGGCGGAATTCCCAGAAAATTCCCTAAATTCCCAAAATTCCCAGCTCGGGAAAAGCGGGAGCGGGGCAGAATTCCCAGAAAATTCCCAGAAAATTCCCAAAATTCCCTGCTCGGGAAAAGCGGGAGCAGGGCGGAATTCCCAGAAAATTCCCAGAAAATTCCCTAAATTCCCAAAATTCCCTGCTCGGGAAAAGCGGGAGTGGGGTGGAATTCCCGGAAAATTCCCTAAATTCCCTAAATTCCCTGCTCGGGAAAAGCGGGAGCGGGGCGGAATTCCCGGAAAATTCCCGAAATTCCCGAAATTCCCAGCTCGGGAAAAGCGGGAGCGGGGCAGAATTCCCAGAAAATTCCCTAAATTCCCTAAATTCCCAAAATTCCCAGCTCAGGAAAAGCAGGAACGAGATGGAATTCATGGAAAATTCCCGGAAAATTCCCAAAATTCCCAGCTCGGGAAAAGCGGGAGCGGGACAGAATTCATGGAAAATTCCCGGAAAATTCCCAAAATTCCCTGCTCGGGAAAAGTGGGAACAGGACGGAATTCACGGAAAATTCCCAAAATTCCCAGCTCGGGAAAAGCGGGAACAGGACGGAATTCACGGAAAATTCCCAGAAAATTCCCAAAATTCCCAAAATTCCCAGCTCAGGAAAAGCAGGAACGGGACGGAATTCATGGAAAATTCCTGGAGAATTCCCAAAATTCCCTGCTCGGGAAAAGCAGGAATGGGACGGAATTCACAGAGAATTCCCAAAATTCCCTGCTCGGGAAAAGCGGGAGCGGGGTGGAATTCCCGGAAAATTCCCTAAATTCCCAAAATTCCCAGCTCGGGAAAAGTGGGAGCGGGGCAGGATTCCTGGAATTCCCAAAAATTCCCGGTTTCCTGACCCCGTTTCCCGGGGTTCCCGATCCCAATCCCGCTTCGCCCGCATTCCCATTCCCGGTTTCCTGATCCCATTCCCAGTGTTCTCGACGTTCCTGATCCCAATCCCGGATTCCCAGAATTCCCAAAATTCCCAGTTTCCTGACCCCATTCCCGGTGTTCCTGATCCCAATCCTGGATTCCCAGAATTCCCAAAATTCCCGCTTTCCTGACCCCATTCCCGGCGTTCCCGATCCCGTTCCCAGTTTCCTGTTCCCGCTTTCTTGATCCGCCTTTCCCGTTCCCACTATCCCAATCCCGGTTTCCCGGGATTCTGTTCCCGGTTCTCTGGAATTCCCGCTCCCGGTTTCCTGACCCCGTTCGTTCCCGTTGTTCCCGTTGTTCCTGTTGTTCCCATTATTCCCGTTATTCCCGTTGTTCCCGTTATTCCCGTTATTCCCGTTCGTTCCCGTTGTTCCCGTTGTTCCCGTTATTCCCGTTATTCCCGTTGTTCCCGTTGTTCCCGTTATTCCCGTTGTTCCCGTTGTTCCCATTATTCCCGTTGTTCCCGTTGTTCCCGTTGCTCCCGTTGTTCCCGTTCGTTCCCATTGTTCCCGTTATTCCCGTTATTCCTGTTGTTCTCGTTGTTCCCGTTATTCCCATTATTCCCGTTGTTTCCATTATTCCCGTTGTTCCCGTTATTCCCGTTGTTCCCATTATTCCCGTTGCTCCCGTTATTCCCGTTGTTCCCGTTGTTCCCGTTGCTCCCGTTGTTCCCGTTATTCCCGTTATTCCCGTTGTTCCCATTCGTTCCCGTTGTTCCCGTTATTCCCGTTTTTCCCGTTATTCCCGTTTTTCCCGTTTTTCCCGTTATTCCCGTTGTTCCCGTTCGTTCCCGTTGTTCCCATTATTCCCGTTATTCCCGTTGTTCCCGTTGTTCCCGTTATTCCCGTTTTTCCCGTTATTCCCGTTTTTCCCGTTATTCCCGTTGTTCCCGTTATTCCCGTTGTTCCCGTTGTTCCCGTTGTTCCCGTTATTCCCGTTGTTCCCGTTGTTCCCGTTGTTCCCATTATTCCCGTTATTCCCGTTATTCCCGTTGTTCCCATTATTCCCGTTATTCCCGTTGTTCCCGTTTTTCCCGTTGTTCCCATTATTCCCGTTATTCCCGTTGTTCCCGTTGTTCCCGTTATTCCCGTTATTCCCGTTATTCCCGTTGTTCCCGTTTTTCCCGTTTTTCCCGTTATTCCCGTTGTTCCCGGTGCGTTCCCTGAGCCCGTTGATTCCCGTTCATTCCCGGCGTTCATTCCCGGCGTTCCCGTTGGTTCCCGTTCATTCCTGCTGTTCATTCCCGGTGTTGTTCATTCCCGGTGTCTTTCCCGCTGCTCATTCCCGGTGCCGTTGACTCCCAGCGTTGTTCCCGTTCATTCCCGTTATTCCCAGTATCCATTCCCGGTGTCGTTCATTCCCGGTGTCCATTCCCGGTGTTTGTCTGTCCATTCCCGGTGTTGCTGGGTGTTGTTCCCATTCATTCCCGTTGTTTGTTCCCAGTGCCGTTGACTCCCGCTGTTGTTCCCGGTGTCCATTCCCGGTGTCGTTCCCGTTCATTCCCGTTGTCCATTCCCGGTGTCATTCCCGTTCATTCCCGGTGTTCATTCCCGTTGTCCATTCCCGGTGTCGTTCCCATTCATTCCCGGTGTTCATTCCCATTGTCCATTCCCGGTGTCGTTCCCATTCATTCCCGGTGCCGTTCCTTCCCATTGTTCATTCCCGGTGTTCCTCCATCCATTCCCAGTGTCGTTCCCATTCATTCCCGGTGTTCATTCCCGCTGTTCATTCCCAGTGTTTGTCCGTCCATTCCCAGTGTCGTTCCCATTCATTCCCGGTGTTCCTCCATCCATTCCCGGTGTTGTTCCCATTCATTCCCGGTGTCCATTCCCAGTGTCGTTCCCATTCATTCCCGGTGTTCATTCCCGTTGTTCATTCCCAGTGTTTGTCCATCCATTCCCGGTGTCGTTCCCATTCATTCCCGGTGTCCGTTCCCGTTGCCGTTCATTCCCATTCATTCCTGTTGTTCATTCCCGGTGTTTGTCCGTCCATTCCCGGTGTTGTTCATTCCCGGTGTTTTTCCCATCGTTCCTTCCCGGTGCCATTCCTTCCCATTGTTCATTCCCAGTGTTTGTCCGTCCATTCCCAGTGTCGTTCCCATTCATTCCCGGTGTCCATTCCCGGTGTCGTTCATTCCTGGTGTCGTTCCCGTTCATTCCCGGTGTTCATTCCTGGTGTCGTTCCCATTCATTCCCGGTGTCCATTCCCAGTGTCGTTCCCATTCATTCCCGGTGTCCATTCCCGTTGTTCATTCCCAGTGTTTGTCCGTCCATTCCCGGTGTCGTTCCCGTTCATTCCCGGTGTCCATTCCCGGTGTCGTTCATTCCCGGTGTCGTTCCCATTCATTCCTGTTGTTTGTTCCAGGTGTTTGTCTGTCCATTCCTGGTGTCCTTCATTCCCGGTGTTTTTCCCGTTGTTCCTTCCCGGTGCCGTTCACTCCCAGCGTTGTTCCCGTTCATTCCCATTATTCCCGTTGTTCATTCCCGGTGTTTGTGCATCCATTCCCGGTGTTGTTCCCGTTCATTCCCAATGTCCATTCCCGGTGTCGTTCATTCCCAGCGTTCATTCCCGGTGTTTGTCCATCCAATCCCGGTGTCATTCATTCCCGGTGTCGTTCCCATTCATTCCCGCTGTTCATTCCCACTGTTCATTCCCGGTGTTTGTCCGTCCATTCCCGGTGTTGTTCCCGTCCATTCCCGGTGTCCATTCCCGGTGTCATTCATTCCTGGTGTCATTCCCATTCATTCCCATTGTTCATTCCCGTTGTTCACTCCCGTTGTCCATTCCCGGTGTCGTCCATTCCCGGTGTTTTTCCCGTCGTTCCTTCCCGGTGCCGTTCCTTCCCGTTGTTCATTCCCAGTGTTTGTCCATCCATTCCCGGTGTCGTTCCCATTCATTCCCGGTGTCCATTCCCGGTGTCGTTCCCATTCATTCCCGGTGTCCGTTCCCGTTGCCGTTCATTCCCATTCATTCCTGTTGTTCATTCCCGGTGTTTGTCTGTCCATTCCCGGTGTCGTCCATTCCCGGTGTTTTTCCCGTCGTTCCTTCCCGGTGCCGTTCCTTCCCATTGTTCATTCCCGTTATTCCTGTTGATGTCCATTCCCGGTGCCGTTCACTCCCAGCGTTGTTCCCGTTCATTCCCGTTATTCCCGTTGTTCATTCCCGGTGTTGTTCCTTCCCGTTGTTCATTCCCATTGTTCCCGTTGTCTGCCGGCGCTGTTCCCGTTGCTCATTCCCGTTGTTTATTCCCGGTGTCGTTCCCATTGTTCCCGTTGTTCCCACTGCCGTTCCCGTTGCTCATTCCCGTTGCTCATTCCCGTTGTTTATTCCCGGTGTCGTTCCCATTGTTCCCGTTGTTCCCGTTGCCGTTCCCGTTGCTCATTCCCGTTGTTTATTCCCGTTGTTTATTCCCGGTGTTGTTCATTCCCGTTGTTCCCGTTGCCGTTCCTGTTGCTCATTCCCGTTGTTTATTCCCGTTGTTTATTCCCGGTGTTGTTCATTCCCGTTGTTCCCGTTGCCGTTCCCGTTGCTCATTCCCGTTGTTTATTCCCATTGTCCATTCCCGGCGTTGTTCATTCCCGTTGTTCCCGTTGCCGTTCCCGTTGCTCATTCCCATTGTTTATTCCCAGTGTCGTTCCCATTGTTCCCGTTGTTCCCGCTGCCGTTCCCGTTGCTCATTCCCGTTGTTTATTCCCATTGTTCATTCCCGGTGTTGTTCATCTCCCGTTGTTCCCGTTGCCGTTCCCGTTGTTCATTCCCGTTGTTTATTCCCGGTGTCATTCCCGTTCCCGTTGTTCATTCCCGGTGTCTCTCATTCCCGGTGTCATTCCCGTTCTTCCCCTTCATTCCTGTTATTCCCGGGGTTTTTCCCGTTCATTCCCAGTGCCATTCCCGGTGTTTTTTCCGTTATTCCCGGTGCCATTCCCGGTGGTTTTTTTCCTGTCATTCCCGGTGCCATTCCGGTGGTTTTCCCATTTTTCCCCCGTCAGGTCGGAGCTGAACGAGCACCTGGACTCGGTGTCATTCCCGGTGCCGTTCCCGGTGTCATTTTTCCTGTTTTTCCCGGTGTTTTTTCCCCGTCAGGTCGGAGCTGAACGAGCACCTGGACTCGGTGGTTCCCGGTGCCGTTCCCGGTGCCATTCCCGGTGTCATTTTTCCCATTTTCCCGGTGTTTTTTCCCGGTCAGGTCGGAGCTGAACGAGCACCTGGACTCGGCGCCATTCCCGGTGCCGTTCCCGGTGTCATTTTTCCCGTTTTTCCCGTTTTTTTCCCGGTCAGGTCGGAGCTGAACGAGCACCTGGACTCGGTGCCATTCCCGGTGCCGTTCCCGGTGCCGTTCCCGGTGTCATTTTTCCCATTTTTCCCATTTTTCCCGTTTTTTTCCCCATCAGGTCAGAGCTGAACGAGCCCCTGGACTCGGTGCTGTTCCCGGTGCCGTTCCCGGTGTCATTTTTCCCGTTTTTTTCCCGGTCAGGTCAGAGCTGAACGAGCACCTGGACTCGGTGCCATTCCTGGTGCCGTTCCCGGTGCCGTTCCCGGTGTCATTCCCGGTTTTTTTTCCCGGTCATGTCGGAGCTGAACGAGCACCTGGACTCGGTGCCATTCCCGGTGCCGTTCCCGGTGCCATTCCCGGTGCCATTCCCGGTGTCATTTTTCCCATTTTTCCCCGTTTTTTTTCCCGGTCAGGTCGGAGCTGAACGAGCACCTGGACTCGGTGCCATTCCCGGTGCCGTTCCCGGTGTCATTTTTCCCGTTTTTCCCCGTTTTTTCCCGGTCAGGTCGGAGCTGAACGAGCACCTGGACTCGGTGGTTCCCGGTGCCGTTCCCGGTGTCATTTTTCCCATTTTTCCGGTTTTTTTCCCGGTCAGGTCGGAGCTGAACGAGCACCTGGACTCGGTGGTTCCCGGTGCCGTTCCCGGTGCCGTTCCCGGTGTCATTCCCGGTTTTTTTTCCCGGTCAGGTCGGAGCTGAACGAGCACCTGGACTCGGTGCCGTTCCCGGTGCCGTTCCCGGTGTCATTTTTCCCATTTTTTCCCGTTTTTTTTTCCCGGTCAGGTCGGAGCTGAACGAGCACCTGGACTCGGCGCCATTCCCGGTGCCGTTCCCGGTGTCATTTTCCCCGTTTTTTCCCATTTTTCCCCCGTCAGGTCGGAGCTGAACGAGCACCTGGACTCGGTGTCATTCCCGGTGCCGTTCCCGGTGTCATTTTTCCTGTTTTTCCCCGGTGTTTTTTCCCCGTCAGGTCGGAGCTGAACGAGCACCTGGACTCGGTGGTTCCCGGTGCCGTTCCCGGTGCCATTCCCGGTGTCATTTTTCCCATTTTCCCCGGTGTTTTTTCCCGGTCAGGTCGGAGCTGAACGAGCACCTGGACTCGGCGCCATTCCCGGTGCCGTTCCCGGTGTCATTTTTCCCGTTTTTTCCCGTTTTTTTCCCGGTCAGGTCGGAGCTGAACGAGCACCTGGACTCGGTGCCATTCCCGGTGCCGTTCCCGGTGCCGTTCCCGGTGTCATTTTTCCCATTTTTCCCATTTTTCCCGTTTTTTTCCCCATCAGGTCAGAGCTGAACGAGCCCCTGGACTCGGTGCTGTTCCCGGTGCCGTTCCCGGTGTCATTTTTCCCGTTTTTTTCCCGGTCAGGTCAGAGCTGAACGAGCACCTGGACTCGGTGCCATTCCTGGTGCCGTTCCCGGTGCCGTTCCCGGTGTCATTCCCGGTTTTTTTTCCCGGTCATGTCGGAGCTGAACGAGCACCTGGACTCGGTGCCATTCCCGGTGCCGTTCCCGGTGCCATTCCCGGTGCCATTCCCGGTGTCATTTTTCCCATTTTTCCCGTTTTTTTTCCCGGTCAGGTCGGAGCTGAACGAGCACCTGGACTCGGTGCCATTCCCGGTGCCGTTCCCGGTGTCATTTTTCCCGTTTTTCCCGTTTTTTCCCGGTCAGGTCGGAGCTGAACGAGCACCTGGACTCGGTGGTTCCCGGTGCCGTTCCCGGTGTCATTTTTCCCATTTTTCCGGTTTTTTTCCCGGTCAGGTCGGAGCTGAACGAGCACCTGGACTCGGTGGTTCCCGGTGCCGTTCCCGGTGCCGTTCCCGGTGTCATTCCCGGTTTTTTTTCCCGGTCAGGTCGGAGCTGAACGAGCACCTGGACTCGGTGCCGTTCCCGGTGCCGTTCCCGGTGTCATTTTTCCCATTTTTCCCGTTTTTTTTCCCGGTCAGGTCGGAGCTGAACGAGCACCTGGACTCGGCGCCATTCCCGGTGCCGTTCCCGGTGTCATTTTCCCCGTTTTTCCCATTTTTCCCCCGTCAGGTCGGAGCTGAACGAGCACCTGGACTCGGTGTCATTCCCGGTGCCGTTCCCGGTGTCATTTTTCCTGTTTTTCCCGGTGTTTTTTCCCCGTCAGGTCGGAGCTGAACGAGCACCTGGACTCGGTGGTTCCCGGTGCCGTTCCCGGTGCCATTCCCGGTGTCATTTTTCCCATTTTCCCGGTGTTTTTTCCCGGTCAGGTCGGAGCTGAACGAGCACCTGGACTCGGCGCCATTCCCGGTGCCGTTCCCGGTGTCATTTTTTCCCGTTTTTTCCCGTTTTTTTCCCGGTCAGGTCGGAGCTGAACGAGCACCTGGACTCGGTGCCATTCCCGGTGCCGTTCCCGGTGCCGTTCCCGGTGTCATTTTTCCCATTTTTCCCATTTTTCCCGTTTTTTTCCCCATCAGGTCAGAGCTGAACGAGCCCCTGGACTCGGTGCTGTTCCCGGTGCCGTTCCCGGTGTCATTTTTCCCGTTTTTTCCCGGTCAGGTCAGAGCTGAACGAGCACCTGGACTCGGTGCCATTCCTGGTGCCGTTCCCGGTGCCGTTCCCGGTGTCATTCCCGGTTTTTTTTCCCGGTCATGTCGGAGCTGAACGAGCACCTGGACTCGGTGCCATTCCCGGTGCCGTTCCCGGTGCCATTCCCGGTGCCATTCCCGGTGTCATTTTTCCCATTTTTCCCGTTTTTTTTCCCGGTCAGGTCGGAGCTGAACGAGCACCTGGACTCGGTGCCATTCCCGGTGCCGTTCCCGGTGTCATTTTTCCCGTTTTTCCCGTTTTTTCCCGGTCAGGTCGGAGCTGAACGAGCACCTGGACTCGGTGGTTCCCGGTGCCGTTCCCGGTGTCATTTTTCCCATTTTTCCGGTTTTTTTCCCGGTCAGGTCGGAGCTGAACGAGCACCTGGACTCGGTGGTTCCCGGTGCCGTTCCCGGTGCCGTTCCCGGTGTCATTCCCGGTTTTTTTTTCCCGGTCAGGTCGGAGCTGAACGAGCACCTGGACTCGGTGCCGTTCCCGGTGCCGTTCCCGGTGTCATTTTTCCCATTTTTCCCGTTTTTTTTCCCGGTCAGGTCGGAGCTGAACGAGCACCTGGACTCGGTGCCATTCCCGGTGCCGTTCCCGGTGTCATTTTTCCCGTTTTTCCCGTTTTTTTCCCGGTCAGGTCGGAGCTGAACGAGCACCTGGACTCGGTGGTTCCCGGTGCCGTTCCCGGTGTCATTTTTCCCATTTTTCCGGTTTTTTTCCCGGTCAGGTCGGAGCTGAACGAGCACCTGGACTCGGTGGTTCCCGGTGCCGTTCCCGGTGTCATTTTTCCCGTTTTTCCCGTTTTTTTCCCCGTCAGGTCAGAGCTGAACGAGCACCTGGACTCGGTGCCATTCCCGGTGCCGTTCCCGGTGCCGTTCCCAGTGTCATTCCCGGTGTCATTTTTCCCATTTTTCCCATTTTTTCCCGGTCAGGTCGGAGCTGAACGAGCACCTGGACTCGGTGCCGTTCCCGGTGCCGTTCCCGGTGTCATTTTTCCCGTTTTTTCCGTTTTTTTCCCAGTCAGGTCAGAGCTGAACGAGCACCTGGACTCGGTGCCATTCCCGGTGCCGTTCCCGGTGCCGTTCCTGGTGCCGTTCCCGGTGTCATTTTTCCCGTTTTTCCCGTTTTTTTCCCGGTCAGGTCGGAGCTGAACGAGCACCTGGACTCGGTGCCATTCCCGGTGCCGTTCCCGGTGCCGTTCCCGGTGTCATTTTTCCCATTTTTCCCGTTTTTTCCCGGTCAGGTCGGAGCTGAACGAGCACCTGGACTCGGTGCCATTCCCGGTGCCGTTCCCGGTGTCATTTTTCCCGTTTTTCCCGTTTTTTTCCCGGTCAGGTCGGAGCTGAACGAGCACCTGGACTCGGCGCCATTCCCGGTGCCGTTCCCGGTGTCATTCCCGGTGTTTTTTTCCCGGTCAGGTCGGAGCTGAACGAGCACCTGGACTCGGTGCCATTCCCGGTGCCGTTCCCGGTGTCATTTTCCCCCGTTTTTCCTGTTTTTTCCCGGTCAGGTCGGAGCTGAACGAGCACCTGGACTCGGTGCCATTCCCGGTGTCATTCCCGGTGTCATTCCCGGTGTTTTTTCCCGGTCAGGTCGGAGCTGAACGAGCACCTGGACTCGGTGCCATTCCCGGTGTCATTCCCGGTGTCATTCCTGGTGTTTTTTCCCGGTCAGGTCGGAGCTGAACGAGCACCTGGACTCGGTGCCATTCCCGGTGCCGTTCCCGGTGCCATTCCCGGTGCCATTCCCGGTGTCATTTTTCCCATTTTTCCCGTTTTTTTTCCCGGTCAGGTCGGAGCTGAACGAGCACCTGGACTCGGTGCCATTCCCGGTGCCGTTCCCGGTGTCATTTTTCCCGTTTTTCCCGTTTTTTCCCGGTCAGGTCGGAGCTGAACGAGCACCTGGACTCGGTGGTTCCCGGTGCCGTTCCCGGTGTCATTTTTCCCATTTTTCCGGTTTTTTTCCCGGTCAGGTCGGAGCTGAACGAGCACCTGGACTCGGTGGTTCCCGGTGCCGTTCCCGGTGCCGTTCCCGGTGTCATTCCCGGTTTTTTTTTCCCGGTCAGGTCGGAGCTGAACGAGCACCTGGACTCGGTGCCGTTCCCGGTGCCGTTCCCGGTGTCATTTTTCCCATTTTTCCCGTTTTTTTTCCCGGTCAGGTCGGAGCTGAACGAGCACCTGGACTCGGCGCCATTCCCGGTGCCGTTCCCGGTGTCATTTTCCCCGTTTTTCCCATTTTTCCCCCGTCAGGTCGGAGCTGAACGAGCACCTGGACTCGGTGTCATTCCCGGTGCCGTTCCCGGTGTCATTTTTCCTGTTTTTCCCGGTGTTTTTTCCCCGTCAGGTCGGAGCTGAACGAGCACCTGGACTCGGTGGTTCCCGGTGCCGTTCCCGGTGCCATTCCCGGTGTCATTTTTCCCATTTTCCCGGTGTTTTTTCCCGGTCAGGTCGGAGCTGAACGAGCACCTGGACTCGGCGCCATTCCCGGTGCCGTTCCCGGTGTCATTTTTCCCGTTTTTCCCGTTTTTTCCCGGTCAGGTCGGAGCTGAACGAGCACCTGGACTCGGTGCCATTCCCGGTGCCGTTCCCGGTGCCGTTCCCGGTGTCATTTTTCCCATTTTTCCCATTTTTCCCGTTTTTTTCCCCATCAGGTCAGAGCTGAACGAGCCCCTGGACTCGGTGCTGTTCCCGGTGCCGTTCCCGGTGTCATTTTTCCCGTTTTTTTCCCGGTCAGGTCAGAGCTGAACGAGCACCTGGACTCGGTGCCATTCCTGGTGCCGTTCCCGGTGCCGTTCCCGGTGTCATTCCCGGTTTTTTTTCCCGGTCATGTCGGAGCTGAACGAGCACCTGGACTCGGTGCCATTCCCGGTGCCGTTCCCGGTGCCATTCCCGGTGCCATTCCCGGTGTCATTTTTCCCATTTTTCCCGTTTTTTTTCCCGGTCAGGTCGGAGCTGAACGAGCACCTGGACTCGGTGCCATTCCCGGTGCCGTTCCCGGTGTCATTTTTCCCGTTTTTCCCGTTTTTTCCCGGTCAGGTCGGAGCTGAACGAGCACCTGGACTCGGTGGTTCCCGGTGCCGTTCCCGGTGTCATTTTTCCCATTTTTCCGGTTTTTTTCCCGGTCAGGTCGGAGCTGAACGAGCACCTGGACTCGGTGGTTCCCGGTGCCGTTCCCGGTGCCGTTCCCGGTGTCATTCCCGGTTTTTTTTCCCGGTCAGGTCGGAGCTGAACGAGCACCTGGACTCGGTGCCGTTCCCGGTGCCGTTCCCGGTGTCATTTTTCCCATTTTTCCCGTTTTTTTTCCCGGTCAGGTCGGAGCTGAACGAGCACCTGGACTCGGTGCCATTCCCGGTGCCGTTCCCGGTGTCATTTTTCCCGTTTTTCCCGTTTTTTCCCGGTCAGGTCGGAGCTGAACGAGCACCTGGACTCGGTGGTTCCCGGTGCCGTTCCCGGTGTCATTTTTCCCATTTTTCCGGTTTTTTTCCCGGTCAGGTCGGAGCTGAACGAGCACCTGGACTCGGTGGTTCCCGGTGCCGTTCCCGGTGTCATTTTTCCCGTTTTTCCCGTTTTTTTCCCCGTCAGGTCAGAGCTGAACGAGCACCTGGACTCGGTGCCATTCCCGGTGCCGTTCCCGGTGCCGTTCCCAGTGTCATTCCCGGTGTCATTTTTCCCATTTTTCCCATTTTTTCCCGGTCAGGTCGGAGCTGAACGAGCACCTGGACTCGGTGCCGTTCCCGGTGCCGTTCCCGGTGTCATTTTTCCCGTTTTTCCGTTTTTTTCCCAGTCAGGTCAGAGCTGAACGAGCACCTGGACTCGGTGCCATTCCCGGTGCCGTTCCCGGTGCCGTTCCTGGTGCCGTTCCCGGTGTCATTTTTCCCGTTTTTCCCGTTTTTTTCCCGGTCAGGTCGGAGCTGAACGAGCACCTGGACTCGGTGCCATTCCCGGTGCCGTTCCCGGTGCCGTTCCCGGTGTCATTTTTCCCATTTTTCCCGTTTTTCCCGGTCAGGTCGGAGCTGAACGAGCACCTGGACTCGGTGCCATTCCCGGTGCCGTTCCCGGTGTCATTTTTCCCGTTTTTCCCGTTTTTTCCCGGTCAGGTCGGAGCTGAACGAGCACCTGGACTCGGCGCCATTCCCGGTGCCGTTCCCGGTGTCATTCCCGGTGTTTTTTTCCCGGTCAGGTCGGAGCTGAACGAGCACCTGGACTCGGTGCCATTCCCGGTGCCGTTCCCGGTGTCATTTTCCCCGTTTTTCCTGTTTTTTCCCGGTCAGGTCGGAGCTGAACGAGCACCTGGACTCGGTGCCATTCCCGGTGTCATTCCCGGTGTCATTCCCGGTGTTTTTTCCCGGTCAGGTCGGAGCTGAACGAGCACCTGGACTCGGTGCCATTCCCGGTGTCATTCCCGGTGTCATTCCTGGTGTTTTTTCCCGGTCAGGTCGGAGCTGAACGAGCACCTGGACTCGGTGCCGTTCCCGGTGCCGTTCCCGGTGTCATTCCCGGTGTTTTTTTCCCGGTCAGGTCGGAGCTGAACGAGCACCTGGACTCGGTGGACTCCAGCCTGGAGAACCTGCAGGCGCTGCTCAGCTCCCACGGCTTCAGCATGGACAGCGCCCTGCTCGACGTGAGTCACAGCGGCGGCGACGGCGGCGGCGACGCTTCCCACCGGGAATTCCGGCCGGGAATGCTGACCCAGCTGGGAATTCCGACCGGGAATCACAGCCGGGAATGCTGACCCGGGAATCCAACTGGGAATTCCAGCCGGGAATGCTGACCCAGCTGGGAATTCCGACCGGGAATCACAGCCGGGAATGCTGACCTGGGAATCCAACTGGGAATCACAGCCGGGAATGCTGACCCAGCTGGGAATTCCGACCGGGAATCACAGCCGGGAATGCTGACCTGGGGATTCCAACTGGGAATCACAGCCGGGAATGCTGACCCAGCTGGGAATTCCGACCAGGAATCACAGCCGGGAATTCTGATAAGGGGATTCCAACTGGGAATCACAGCCGGGAATGCTGACCCAGCTGGGAATTCCGACCGGGAATCACAGCCAGGAATGCTGACCCAGCTGGGAATTCCGACCGGGAATCACAGCCGGGAATGCTGACCCAGCTGGGAATTCCAATCGGGAATGCTGACCCGGGAATCCAACTGGGAATTCTGACCGGGGATTCCAACCAGGAATTCCAAACGGGAATGCTGACCCGGGGATTCCAACAGGGAATCACAGCCGGGAATGCTGACCCAGCTGGGAATTCCGACCGGGAATCACAGCCGGGAATGCTGACCCGGGAATCCCAGCTGGGAATTCTGACCGGGGATTCCAACAGGGAATCACAGCCGGGAATGCTGACCCGGGAATCCAACTGGGAATTCCAGCCGGGAATGCTGACCCAGCTGGGAATTCCGACCGGGAATCACAGCCGGGAATGCTGACCCAGCTGGGAATTCCGACCGGGAATCACATCCGGGAATGCTGACCCGGGAATTCCAACTGGGAATTCCAGCCGGGAATTCTGACCAGGGATTCCAACTGGGAATTCCAGACGGGAATGTTGACCGGGGACTCCAGGCGGGAATCACAGATGGGAAATCACAGCCGGGATTCCAACCGGGGATTCCAGCCAGGAATTCTGACCAGGGACTCCGGGTGGGAATTCTGACCAGGGATTCCAACCGGGAATCACAGCCGGGAATTCTGACCCAGGACTCCGGGCGGGAATCACAGATGGGATTCCAGATGGGAAATCAGAGCCGGGATTCCAGGCGGGAATTCCAGATGGGAATCACAGATGGGAATTGAAAATGGGAATTACAGATGGAAATCACAGCCAGGAATCACAGCCAGGATTCCAGGCGGGAATTCCGACCGGGGATTCCGGGCGGGAATCGCGGACGGGAATTCCCAACCAGGATTCCAGACGGGAATCCTGACCAGGGATTCCGGGTGGGAATCGCAGACGGGAATCACAGACAGGAATTCCAGGCAGGATTCTGGGCGGGAATCGCAGACGGGAATTCCAGCCGGGATTCCAACCAGGATTCCAGATGGGAATCACAGCTGGGATTCCAGGTGGGAATTCCAGACGGGAATTCCAACTGGGATTCCAGACAGGAATCACAGACAGGAATTACAGATGGGAATCGCAGACGGGAATTCCCAACCAGGAATCCAGATGGGAATTCCAACCGGGAAACCCCGTGACTCCCACTGGGAATTCCCACTGGGAAATCCCAGAATTCCAACTGGGAAAGCCCAGAACTCCAACTGGGAATTCCCAAAACTCCAGCTGGGAAACCCTGCCATTCCAACTGGGAAACCCTAAAAATCCCACTGGGAATTCCCAGGATAAACCCACCCTGATCTAAGGAAGGAATTCTGGAACATTCCCACTGGGAATTCCTGGGGTCCCAGCCCATTCCCAGTGGGAATTCCCAAAAATCCCCGGGAGCCTCTGGGAAACGGGGACGGAGATTTGGGAACGGAGCCCTGGGGGCTCTTCCCAATGGGAACGGGGTCAGGGAACCGGGAATTCCCGCTGGGAACGGGCTGGGATTCTGGGAATTCCCTGACTGGGAACGGGTCAGGAAACCGGGAATTCTCACTGGGAACGGGTCAGGATTCTGGGAATTCCCTGACCTGGGAATGGGCTGGGATTCTGGGAATTTCCACTGGGAACGGGCTGGGATTCTGGGAATTCCCACTGGGAATGGGTCAGGATTCTGGGAATTCCCTGACCTGGGAATGGGTCAGGATTCTGGGAATTCCCACTGGGAACGGGTCAGGATTCTGGGAATTCCCTGACCTGGGAATGGGCTGGGATTCTGGGAATTTCCACTGGGAACGGGCTGGGATTCTGGAAATTCCCACTGGGAACGGGTCAGGATTCCAGGAATTCCCACTGGGAACGGGCTGGGATTCTGGGAATTCCCACTGGGAATGGGTCAGGATTCTGGGAATTCCCTGACTGGGAATGGGTCAGGATTCTGGGAATTCCCACTGAGAACAGTCTGGGATTCTGGGAATTCCCTGACCTGGGAATGGGCTGGGATTCTGGGAATTTCCACTGGGAACGGGCTGGGATTCTGGGAATTCCCACTGGGAACGGGCTGGGATTCTGGGAATTCCCACTGGGAACGGGTCAGGATTCCAGGAATTCCCACTGGGAACAGGCTGGGATTCTGGGAATTCCCTGACCTGGGAATGGGTCAGGATTCTGGGAATTTCCACTGGGAACGGGCTGGGATTCTGGAAATTCCCACTGGGAACGGGTCAGGATTCCAGGAATTCCCACTGGGAACGGGCTGGGATTCTGGGAATTCCCACTGGGAATGGGTCAGGATTCTGGGAATTCCCTGACCTGGGAATGGGCTGGGATTCTGGGAATTCCCACTGGGAACAGGTCAGGATTCTGGGAATTCCCTGACCTGGGAATGGGTCAGGATTCTGGGAATTCCCGCTGGGAACGGGCCGGGATTCTGGGAATTCCCACTGGGAATGGGTCAGGATTCTGGGAATTCCCTGACCTGGGAACGGGTCAGGATTCTGGGAATTCCCACTGGGAACGGGCCGGGATTCTGGAAATTCCCACTGGGAATGGGTCAGGATTCTGGGAATTCCCTGACCTGGGAACGGGTCAGGATTCTGGGAATTCCCGCTGGGAATGGGTCAGGATTCTGGGAATTCCCTGACCTGGGAACGGGTCAGGATTCTGGGAATTCCCGCTGGGAATGGCCTGGGATTCTGGGAATTCCCTGACCTGGGAATTCCCAACAGAAACGGGCCGGGATTCTGGGAATTCCCACTGGGAATGGGCCGGGATCCCAGGAATTCCTTGGGCGGGTTTATCCTGGGAATTCCCACTGGGAATGGATCAGGATCCCGGGAATTCCCACTGGGAATGTTCCAGAATTCCTTTCTTGGATCAGGGCAGGTTTATCCCGGGAATTCCCAGTGGGAATGGGCTGGGATCCCAGGAATTCCCTGTGGGAATATTCCAGGATTTATCCCTTGGGCAATTCCTGGATCAGGGCAGGTTTACCCTGGGAATTCCCACTGGGAATTTTCCAGGATCCCAGGAATTCCCTGGTTGGGTTTATCCCGGGAATTCCCACTGGGAATGTTCCAGAATTCATTCCCTCTCCTGGGCATTCCCACTGAGGATATTCCAAGATCCATTCCCAGGGCGGTTCCTGGATCAGGGTGGGTTTATCCTGGGAATTCCCACTGGGAATTTTCCAGGATCCATTCCCTGGGTGGATTTTTCCCAGGAATTCCCACATTTGGGGAGGGTTTTTCCCGGGAATTCCCGTGCTCAGGGCAGGTTCTTCCCAAGAATTCCAACGTTTGGGGAGGCTTTTCCCCAGGAATTCCCACTGGGAATTTTCCAGGATCCATTCCCTGGGTGGATTTTTCCCAGGAATTCCCACGTTTGGGGTGGGTTTTTCCCAGGAATTCCCAGGCTGGGGACGGATTTTTACCAGGAATTCTCATGTTTGGGGTGGATTTTTCCCAGGAATTCCCATGTTTGGGGAGGGTTTTTCCCGGGAATTCCCACTGGGAATTTTCCAGGATCCATTCCATGGGTGGATTTTTCCCGGGAATTCCCACGTTTGGGGAGGGTTTTTCCCAGGATCTCCCGTGCTCGGGGCACAGGGAATTCCCATGTTTGGGGTTTTTCCCGGGAATTCCCACGTTTGGGGAGGGTTTTTCCCAGGAATTCCCAGGCTGGGACAGAGTTTTCCCGGGAATCCCCACTTTTGGGGAGGGTTTTTCCCAATAATTCCCACATTTGGTGTGGATTTTTCCCAGGAATTCCCACGTTTGGGGAGGGTTTTTCCCGGGAATTCCCAGGCTGGGACAGATTTTTCCCGGGAATTCCCAGATTTGGGGAGGGTTTTTCCCAATAATTCCCACGTTTGGCGCGGATTTTTCCCGGGAATTCCCACATTTGGGGCTTTTCCCGGGAATTCCCACGTTTGCGTGGATTTTTCCCAGGATCTCCCGCGCTCGGGGCGGGTTTCTCCCGGGAATTCCCATTGGGAATTTTCCAGGATCCATTCCCTGGGTGGATTTTTCCCAGGAATTCCCACGTTTGGGGAGGGTTTTTCCCAGGAATTCCTAGGCTGGGACAGAGTTTTCCCGGGAATTCCCACTTTTGGGGAGGATTTTTCCCGGGAATTCCCAGGCTGGGGACAGATTTTTCCCAGGAATTCTCATGTTTGGGGTGGATTTTTCCCAGGAATTCCCACGTTTGGGGAGGGTTTTTCCCAGGAATTCCCAGGCTGGGACAGATTTTTCCCAGGAATTCCCACATTTGGGGTGGATTTTTCCCGGGAATTCCCACGTTTTGGGAAGGTTTTTCCCGGGATCTCCCGTGCTCGGGGTGGGTTTTTTCCCGGGAATTCCCATTGGGAATTTTCTAAGATCCATTCCCTGGGTGGATTTTTCCCAGGAATTCCCAGGCTGGGACAGAGTTTTCCCAGGAATTCCCACATTTGGGGAGGGTTTTTTCCAGGAATTCCCATTGGGAATTTTCCAGGATCCATTCCCTGGGTGGGTTTTTCCCAGGAATTCCCAGGCTGGGGACAGATTTTTCCCAGGAATTCCCACGTTTGGGTGGATTTTTCCCAGGAATTCCCACGTTTGGGGAGGGTTTTTCCCAATAATTCCCACGTTTGGCGCGGATTCTTCCCGGGAATTCCCACATTTGGGGTTTTTCCCGGGAATTCCCACGTCTGGGGAGGGTTTTTCCCAGGAATTCCCACGTTTGGGGTGGATTTTTCCCAGGATCTCCCGCGCTCGGGGCGGGTTTTTCCCGGGAATTCCGGCGGTGCCGATGCCATTCCCGCTTTTCCCGGCAGCTCTTCAGCCCGTCCATGGCGGTGCCGGACGTGACCCTGCCGGACCTGGACAGCAGCCTGGCCAGCGTGAGCCGGAATTCCGGGAATTCCCGGGAATCCCGGAGGGAATCCCGGCGGGAGGGAGCCGGGAGCCACCCCCGGGAAAGGGAGACCCCGAATTCCCAGCCCCTGGAATTCCCAAATCCTGGAATTCCCAATCCCAAATCCCGATTTTCCAGCCCCTGGAATTCCCAAATCCCGATTTTCCAGCCCCTGGAATTCCCAAATCCTGGAATTCCCATTCCCAAATCCCGATTTTCCAGCCCCTGGAAATCCCAAATCCCCGAATTCCCAATCCCAAATCCCAAATCCCGATTTTCCAGCCCCTGGAATTCCCAAATCCTGGAATTCCCATTCCCAAATCCCCGAATTCCCAGCCCCTGGAATTCCCAAATCCTGGAATTCCCATTCACAAATCCCGATTTTCCAGCCCCTGCAATTCCCTAATCCCGATTTTCCAGCCTCTGGAATTCCCAAATCCTAAATCCCGAATTCCCAGCCCCTGGAAATCCCAAATCCCGGAATTCCCAATCCCAAATCCCGATTTTCCAGCCCCTGGAATTCCCAAATCCCGATTTTCCAGCCCCTGGAATTCCCAAATCCTGGAATTCCCATTCCCAAATCCCGATTTTCCAGCCCCTGGAATTCCCAAATCCTGGAATTCCCATTCCCAAATCCCGATTTTCCAGCCCCTGGAATTCCCAAATCCTGGAATTCCCATTCCCAAATCCCGATTTTCCAGCCCCTGGAATTCCCAAATCCTGGAATTCCCAATCCCAAATCCCGATTTTCCAGCCCTGGAAATCCCAAATCCCGGAATTCCCATTCCCAAATCCCGATTTTCCAGCCCCTGGAAATCCCAAATCCCCGAATTCGCAGCCCCTGGAATCCTCAAATCCTGGAAATCCCAAATTCCATTTTCCAGCCCCTGGAATTCCCAAATCCTGGAATTCCCATTCCCAAATCCCGATTTTCCAGCCCCTGGAATTCCCAAATCCTGGAATTCCCATTCCCAAATCCCGATTTCCCAGCCCCTGGAATTCCCAAATCCTGGAATTCCCAATCCCAAATCCCGATTTCCCAGCCCCTGGAATTCCCAAATCCCCGAATTCCCAGCCCCTGGAATTCCCAAATCCTGGAATTCCCATTCCCAAATCCCGATTTTCCAGCCCCTGCAATTCCCAAATCCTGGAATTCCCATTCCCAAATCCTGATTTTCCAGCCCCTGCAATTCCCAAATCCTGGAATTCCCATTCCCAAATCCCGATTTTCCAGCCCCTGGAAATCCCAAATCCTGGAATTCCCATTCCCAAATCCAAATCCCGATTTTCTGGCCCCTGGAATTCCCAAATCCTGGAATTCCCATTCCCAAATCCTGATTTTCCAGCCCCTGGAAATCCCAAATCCCGATTTTCTGGCCCCTGCAATTCCCAAATCCTGGAATTCCCAAATCCCAAATCCCGATTTTCCAGCCCCTGGAATTCCCAAATCCTGGAATTCCCATTCCCAAATCCCGATTTTCCAGCCCCTGGAAATCCCAAATCCTGGAATTCCCAATCCCAAATCCCGATTTTCCAGCCCCTGGAAATCCCAAATCCCCGAATTCCCAGCCCCTGGAAATCTCAAATCCTGGAATTCTCATTCCCAAATCCCGATTTTCCAGCCCCTGGAATTCCCAAATCCTGGAATTCCCAAATCCTGATTTTCCAGCCCCTGGAATTCCCAAATCCTGGAATTCCCAAATCCTGATTTTCCAGCCCCTGGAATTCCCAAATCCCCGAATTCCCAGCCCCTGGAATTCCCAAATCCCAGAATTCCCAAATCCCGATTTCCCAGCCCCTGGAATTCCCAAATCCTGGAATTCCCATTCCCAAATCCCTGGATTTGGGGCCCAAATTTCCCTGGAAAAGCCAAAAAGGATTTTTTGGGATATTCGTGGGCTGGGATTTGGGATTTTTTTGGGGATATTCCTGGGATTTGCGATTTTTTGGGATATTCCTGGGATTTGGGATTTTTGGGATATTCCAGGGATTTGGGATTTTTTGGGATATTCCTGGGATTTGGGATTTTTTTGGGATATTCCTGGGATTTGGGATGTTTTGGGATACTCCAGGGATTTGGGATTTTTTGGGACATTCCAGGGATTTGGGATTTTTTGGGATATTCCTGGGATTTGGGATGTTTTTGGGATATTCCTGGGATTTGGGATGTTTTTGGGACATTCCTGGGATTTGGGATTTTTTGGGGTTATTCCTGGGATTTGGGATTTTTTGGGACATTCCTGGGATTTGGGATTTTTTGGGGTTATTCCTGGGATTTGGGATTTTTTGGGACATTCCTGGGATTTGGGATTTTTTGGGGGATATTCCATGGGGGGCATGGGTGGATCCCCTCGTCCCCGGAGCCGCTCGGGAATTCCCGATCCCGCGGGATGGGGACGGGGGGGATTTGGGGCTGGGAGAGCCGGGATCCAGAGGGGAAATCTGGGATTGGGATCGGGATCGGGGCTGGGATTAGGATCAGGATTGGGATTGGGGTTGGGATCGAGGCTGGGATCGGGATCAGATTTTGAATGGGATTGGGATTGGGATTGGGGTCAGGATTGGGATTGGGATTGGGATTAGGATTGGGGTTGGGATCAGGGTTGGGAATGGGATCGGGATCGGGGCTGGCATCAGGATTGGAATCGAGGCTGGGATCGGGATCAGATTTTGAATGGGATTGGGATTGGGGTTGGGATTGGGACTTGGATTGGGATTGGGATCAGGGTTGGGAATGGGATCGGGATCGGGGCTGGGATTGGGGTTGGGATCGAAGCTGGGATCGGGATCAGATTTTGAATGGGATTGGGATTGGGGTTGGGGTCAGGATTGGGATTGGGATTAGGATTGGGGTTGGGATCAGGATTGGGATTGGGATTGGGATTAGGATTGGGGTTGGGATTGGGACTTGGATTGGGATTGGGACTTGGATTGGGATCAGGGTTGGGAATGGGATCGGGATCGGGGCTGGGATCAGGATTGGAATCGAGGCTGGGATCGGGATCAGATTTTGCTTGGGATTGGGATTGGGGATGGGGTCGGGATTGGAATCAGGATTGGGATTGGGATTAGGATTGGGGTTGGGATTGGGATTGGGACTTGGATTGGGATTGGGAGTTGGATTGGGATCAGGGTTGGGAATGGGATCGGGATCGGGGCTGGGATTGGGGTTGGGATCGAGGCTGGGATCGGGATCAGATTTTGAATGGGATTGGGGTCAGGATTGGGGTTGGGATTGGGATTGGGACTTGGATTGGGATTGGGAGTTGGATTGGGATCAGGGTTGGGAATGGGATCAGGATCGGGGCTGGGATCAGGATTGGAATCGAGGCTGGGATCGCGTTCAGATTTGGAATGGGATTGGGATTGGGGTTGGGGTCGGGATTGGAATCAGGATTGGGATTAGGATTGGGATTGGGAGTTGGATTGGGATCAGGGTTGGGAATGGGATCGGGATCGCGGCTGGGATTGGGGTTGGGATCGAAGCTGGGATCGGGATCAGATTTTGCATGGGATTGGGATTGGGGTTGGGGTCAGGATTGGGATTGGGATTGGGATTAGGATTGGGGTTGGGATTGGGACTTGGATTGGGATTGGGACTTGGATTGGGATCAGGGTTGGGAATAGGATCAGGATCGGGGCTGGGATCAGGATTGGAATCGAGGCTGGGATCAGGATCAGATTTTGCATGGGATTGGGATTGGGGTTGGGGTCGGGATTGGAATCAGGATTGGGATTAGGATTGGGATTGGGACTTGGATTGGGATCAGGGTTGGGAATGGGATCAGGATCGGGGCTGGGATCAGGATTGGAATCGAGGCTGGGATCAGGATCAGATTTTGCATGGGATTGGGATTGGGGTTGGGGTCGGGATTGGAATCAGGATTGGGATTAGGATTGGGATTGGGACTTGGATTGGGATCAGGGTTGGGAATGGGATCAGGATCGGGGCTGGGATAGGGATCAGATTTGGAATGGGATCGGGATTCCGATTGGGATCGGGGCTGGGATTGGGATTGGGGTCAGGATTGGAATCAGGATCGGGATTGGGATTAGGATTGGAGCTGGGGTTGGGATTGGGACTGGGAATGGGATTGGGATCGAGGCTGGGATCGGGATCAGATTTGGAATGGGATTGGGACTGGGGTCAGGATTGGAATCAGGATTGGGATTGGAATTAGGATTGGGGTTGGGATTGGGACTTGGATCTGGAATGGGAATGGGATTGGGATCGGGATTGGGATCAGATTTTGAATGGGATTGGGATTGGGGTCAGGATTGGGATCGGGATCAGATTTTGAATGGGATTGGGACTGGGGTCAGGATTGGAATCAGGATTGGGATTGGGATTAGGATTGGGGTTGGGATTGGGACTTGGATCGGGATTGGGAATGGGATTGGGATCGGGATTGGGAATGGGATTGGGATTGGGATTGGGATTGGGATCAGATTTTGATTGGGATTGGGATTGGGATGAGATTTTGAATGGGATTGGGATTGGGGTCAGGATTGGGATTAGGATTGGGGCTGGGATTGGGACTTGGATTGGGATCGGATTGGGAACGGATCGGGATTAGGGTTGGGAATGGGATTGGGGCTGGGATCGGGATCAGATTTGGAATGGGATCAGAATTGGGACTGGGATTTGGATCAGGACTGGGATCGGGATTGGGATTGGGGTCAGGATTGGAATCGGGATCGGGATTGGGATTAGGGCTGGGATTAGGATTGGAGCTGGGATTGGGTCAGGATTGGGGTTGGGTTTGGGGTTGGGACTGGGATCGGGATCAGATTTGAAATGGGATCAGGATCAGGATTGGGATTAGGATCAGGATCAGGGTTGGGAATGGGACTGGGATCGGGATCAGATTTGGAATGGGATTGGGATTGGGATCGGGATCAGGATCAGAGTTGGGAATGGGATTTGGATTGGGATTGGGGCTGGGATTAGGATCAGGGATGGGATTGGGGTTGGGATTGGGATCGGGACTGGGATCGGGATCAGATTTGGAATGGGATTGGGATTGGAACTGGGATTGGGATTGGGATTGGGATCGGGATCAGAGTTGGGAATGGGATTTGGTTCGGGATTGGGGCTGGGATTAGGATCAGGGATGGGATTGGGGTTGGGATTGGGATCGGGACTGGGATCGGGATCAGATTTGGAATGGGATCGGGATTTAGGATCAGGGCTGGGATTGGGATCAGGGGCTGGGATTGGGATTATGATTGGGATCAGGATTGGGGCCAGGATTAGGATCGGGGCTGGGATTGGGATTGCGATCAGGGCCAGGTTTGGGATCAGGCCTGGGAACTGGATCCAGGCTGGGATCGGGGTTGGAATCGGGATTAGAGCTGGGATCGGGATCAGTGCTGGGATTGGGATTTGGGATCAGGACCAGGGCTGGGATTGGGATCAGGACCAAGATCAGGATCGGGATCAGGGCTGGAATCGGGATCGGGGCTGGGATCAGGATTAGAGCCGGGATCAGGGCTGGGATTGGGATTGGGGCTGGGACCGGGGCCAGAATCTGGATTGGGATTGGGATTGGGACTGGGATCAGGGTGGGATCAGGATCAGGACTGGGGCCGGGATCAGGATCGGGGCTGGGATCAGGATTTGGATCAGGATCAGGGCCAGGATTGGGATTGGGATTGAGATTGAGATTGGGATTGGGATCGTGGTGGGATCAGGATCAGGACTGGGGTCGGGGTTGAGATCAGGATCGGGGCTGGGATCAGGATTGGGATCGGGATCGGGATTGGGGCCGGGATCAGGATCGGGGCTGGGATCAGGATTTGGATCAGGATCAGGGCCAGGATTGGGATTGGGATTGAGATTGGGATCATGGTGGGATCAGGATCAGGGCTGGGGTCGGGGTTGAGATCAGGATCGGGGCTGGGATCAGGATTGGGATCGGGATCGGGATTGGGGCTGGGATCGGGATTGGGGCTGGGATCGGGATCGGGGCCAGGATTGGGATCGGGATTGGGATTGGGATTGGGATTGGGACTGGGATTGGGATTGGGATTGTGGTGGGATCCGGATCAGGACTGGGGTCAAGGTCGGGATCAGGATTGGGATCGGGATCGGGATTGGGGCTGGGATCGGGATCGGGATCTGCTCCGGGATCTTTCCCCGGATCGCTCCGCCCCATTCCCGGGATTTCCCCCTCCGGGACCACTTCTGGGAACGTTGGGGATGAGCGGGATGAGTTTGGGGTCCCTTTAAAACCCCCCAAATCCTCGGGATGAACGGAAATGATTCCCGGAATTCCGGCAGATCCAGGATCTCCTCTCCAACCAGGAGCAGCAGAAACCGGCGGAGGCCGAGCCCGGCGCCGGCGATTCCGGTATTCCCGGGGAATTCGGGCAACTTTTGGGATATTTGGGATTTTTGGGAATTGGAGACTCCGGTATCCCAAAGGAATTTGGGGATAATTGGGACTTTCGGGATATTTGGGAATGGGGGACTCCGGTATCCCAATGGGAATTTTGGGATATTTGGGAATGGGGGACTCCGGTATCCCACAGGAATTTTGGGATATTTGGGAATTGGAGACTCCAGTATCCCAAAGGAATTTTGGGATATTTGGGAATTGGAGACTCCAGTATCCCAAAGGAATTTTGGGATATTTGGGATTTTTGGGAATTGGAGACTCCGGTATCCCAAAGGAATTTTGGGGATTTTGGGAATGGGGGACGCTGGTATCCCAAAGGAACTTGGGAATATTTGGGAATGGGGGCTCTGGTATCCCACCAGGAATTTGGGGATTTTTGGGATATTTGGGAATGGGAGACTCCAATATTCCTGTGGGAATCTGGGGAGATTTGGGATTTGGGAATGGGGGACTCCAGTATTCCCATGGGAATTCGGGAAATTTGGGATTTTTGGGAAAGGGGGAGTCCAGTATTCCTGTGGGAACTTGGGGGTTTTTGGGATTTGGGAATGGGGGACTCTGGCATCCCAATGGGAATTTTGGGTTTTATGGAGATTGGGGATTTGGGAATGGGGGGCTCCGGTATCCCAATGGGAATGTTGGGGTTTTTGGGATTTTGGGGGACTCCAGTATCCCATGGGAATTTTGGGGTTTTTGGGGGACTGCAGTATCCCATGGGAATTTTGGGGGTTTTGGGATTTTGGGGGACTCCGGTATCCCAACAGGAATTTGGGATTGGGATCGGGGCTGTGCTTGGGGTTGGGATTCCAAGGATGTGGGATTGGGATGAGACGGGATTTGGGTTTTGTTAGGATCGTAATTAGGATTCGGGCTGGGCTGAAATTGGGATTAAGGTGGGATTGGGGTTCAGATTAGGATTGGGATTGGGATTATGTGGGATTGGGATCAGATGGGATTTGGGTTGTGTTGGGATTAGGATTAGGGTTGGACTGGGATTTGGGTTAAGGTGGGATTGGGATTGGAATTAGGGTTTGGGATTTCGATGGGATTGGGATTGGGATTGGAATTAGTGTTTGGGATTTTGACGGGATTGGGATTGGAATTTGGGATTGGGATTGGAGTTAGGGTTTGGGATTGGAATTAGGGTTTGGGATTGGGATAGGACTGGGATTGGGATTGGAATTAGGGTTTGGGATTTGGATGGGATTGGGATTGGGATTAGGGTTTGGGATTTGGATAGAATTGGGATTGGGATTGGGATTGGGATTAGGATTGGAATTAGTGTTTGGGATTTTGACGGGATTTGGATTGGGATTGGGATTGGAATTAGGGTTTGGGATTGGAATTCGGGTTTGGGATTTGGACGGGACTGGGATTGGGATTGGAATTAGGGTTTGGGATTTGGATGGGATTGGGATTGGGATTAGGGTTTGGGATTTGGATAGAATTGGGATTGGGATTGGGATTAGGATTGGAATTAGTGTTTGGGATTTTGACGGGATTGGGATTGGAATTTGGGATTGGGATTGGAATTCGGGTTTGGGATTGGAATTAGGGTTTGGGATTTTGACGGGATTGGGATTGGAATTAGGGTTTGGGATTGGAATTGGGATTAGGGTTTGGGATTTGGATAGAATTGGGATTGGGATTGGGATTAGGATTGGAATTAGTGTTTGTGATTTGGATAGGATTGGGATTGGAATTTGGGATTGGGATTGGAATTAGGGTTTGGGATTAGGATTGGGATTGGAATTAGTTGTTTGGGATTTGGATGGGATTGGGATTGGAATTAGGGTTTGGGATTAGGATAGGGATTGGAATTAGTGTTTGGGATTTGGATAGGACTGGGATTGGGATTGGAATAAGGGTTTGGGATTTGGATGCAATTGGGATTGGATTTAGGGTTTGGGATTGGGATTAGGGTTTGGGATTATGATTGGGATTAGAGTGGGATTGGGATTGGGACCAGGATTTGTCTGGGATTAGGATTGAGATTGGGATGGGATCATGTCATGGGAACCCCTTTCCTCGCCGGTGTCCTGGAATTCCAGCCACATTCCCAATCCCACATTCCCAATCCCAATCCCACATTCCCATTTTCCAAGCAAGCAGCTGGTGCCCTGCACAGTGCATTATCCCAATCCCACTTTTCCCGATCTCAATCCCATTTTTCCCAATCCCATTTTTCCCATTGTTCCCAATCCCATTTTTCCCACTTTTCCCGTGTATCCAGGGAAGCAGCTGGTCCAGCCGCTGTTCCTGGTGGATTATCCCGATCCCCTAATCCCAATCCCATTGTTCCCAATCCCATCTTTCCCAATCCCACATTCCCATTTCTCCCATTTTCCAGGCAAGCAGCTGGTGCCCTGCACAGTGCATTATCCCAATCCCATTTTTCCCAATCCCATTTTTCCCATTTTTCCCATTTCCCAGGGAAGCAGCTGGTGCCCTGCACGGTCCAGCCGCTGTTCCTGGTGCATTATCCCAATCCCATTTTTCCCATTTTTCCCACTTTTCCCATTTCCCAGGGAAGCAGCTGCTGCCCTGCACGGTCCAGCCGCTGTTCCTGGTGCATTATCCCAATCCCATTTTTCCCAATCCCAATCCCATTTTTCCCAATCCCAATCCCATTTTCCCAATCCCATTTTTCCCATTTTTCCCATTTTTCCCATTTCCCAGGGAAGCAGCTGGTGCCCTGCACGGTCCAGCCGCTGTTCCTGGTGCATTATCCCAATCCCATTTTTCCCATTTTTCCCACTTTTCCCATTTCCCAGGGAAGCAGCTGGTGCCCTGCACGGTCCAGCCGCTGTTCCTGGTGCATTATCCCGATCCCAATCCCATTTCTCCCAATCCCATTTTTCCCACTTTTCCCATTTCCCAGGGAAGCAGCTGCTGCCCTGCACAGTCCAGCCGCTGTTCCTGGTGCATTATCCCAATCCCATTTTCCCAATCCCATTTTTCCTATTTTTCCCATTTCCCAGGGAAGCAGCTGGTGCCCTGCACGGTCCAGCTGCTGTTCCTGGTGCATTATCCCGATCCCAATCCCATTTTTCCCATTTCCCAGGGAAGCAGCTGGTGCCCTGCACAGTGCATTATCCCAATCCCATTTTTCCCAATCCCATTTTTCCCACTTTTCCCGTGTTCCCAGGGAAGCAGCTGGTGCCCTGCACGGTCCAGCCGATGTTCCTGGTGCATTATCCCGATCCCATTTTTCCCAATCCCATTTTTCCCATTTTTCCCGTGTTCCCAGGGAAGCAGCTGGTGCCCTGCACGGTCCAGCCGCTGTTCCTGGTGGATTCCAGCGCCGTGGACGTCGGATCCGGGGATCTGCCCATCTTTTTCGAGCTGGGGGAGGGGCCGTGCTTCCCGGACGGGGACGAGTATCCCGAGGAGTACCCGGAGGAGTACCCGGAGGAGTATCCCGAGGAGTACCCCGAGGAGTATCCCGAGGAGTATCCCGAGGATCCCGCGCTGCTCCCGCGGCCGCCCACGCCCGAGGACCCGGCCGTGTCCTAAAGCCGGGATCGGGGACACGGACAGGGACAGGATCCCGAGGGGGAAAAAAAGGATCCCGGGGAGGGGAAAAAAAAAAAAAAACCGGGATCCCGGGAAGGGAAGGAAGCCCCGAGGGACTCGTCCTGCTTCGCACAGAGCCCGGGGACGCCGCTCCCCTCGGAGCGGCCCGCCGGATCCCGGGGGATCCCGGGGGATCCTGGAGCATCCCGGGGGATCCCAGGAAATCCCAGAACATCCTGGGGGATCCCAAACCATCCCGAGGAATTCCAGGAAATATTGGGGGATCCCAAATCATCCCGGGGGATCCCGGAGCATCCTGGGGGATCCCAAACCATCCCAAGGAATTCCAGGAAATATTGGGGGATCCCAAATCATCCCGGGGGATCCTGGAGCATCCTGGAGGATCCCAAACCATCCTGGGGGATCCCGGGAAATCCCAGAACATCCTGGAGGATCCCAAACCATCGCGGGGGATCCCGGGAAATCCCAGCGGATCCTGGAGCATCCTGGAACATCCTGGAGGATCCCAAGTCATCACGGGGAATTCTGGAGGATCCCGGGGGATCCTGGAGCATCCTGGAGGATCCCAAACCATCCCGGGGGATCCTGGGAAATCCCAGAACATCCTGGAGGATCCCAAACCATCCCGGGCGATCCTGGGAAATCCCAGTGGATTCTAGAGCATCCTGGAACATCCCGGAGGATCCCGGGGGATCCCAAATCATCTCAGGGGATCCTGGAGCATCCTGGAGGATCCCAAACCATCCTGGGGGATCCTGGGAAATCCCAGAACATCCTGGAGGATCCCAAACCATCCTGGGGGATCCCGGGAAACCCCAGAACATCCTGGAGGATATCCCAAACCATCCCAGGGGATCCCGGGAAATCCCAGCGGATCCTGGAGGATCCCAAATCATCCCGGGGGATCCTGGAGCATCCTGGAGGATCCCAAACCATCCCGGGGGATCCCGGGAAATCCCAGCGGATCCTGGAACATCCTGGAGGATCCCAAATCATCCCAGAGAATTCCGGGAAATCCCGGGGGATCCTGGAGCATCCTGGAGTATCCCAAATAATCCTGGGGAATTACAGGAAATCCCGGAGGATTCCAGGGGATCCCAAATCATCCCGGGGGATTCCGGGAAATCCCAGATGATCCCAAGGAATTTTGGAGCACCCCGGAGGATCCCAAATCACCCCAGAGAATTCCAGGAAGTCCCAGAGGATCCCGGGGAATCCTGGACCATCCCAGGGAATCCTGGAGGATCTCAGAGCATCCTGGAGGATCCCAGATCATCCCGGGACATCGCAGAGGATCCCGGGAAATCCCGGAGCATCACAAGGGATCCCAAATCGTCCTGGGGAATCCTGGAGCATTCCAGGAGATCCTAAAGCATCCCAGAGCATCGCAATGGATCCCAGAGGATCCCAGGGGATCCCTCCGTTCTCGTGCTCCCGGGGCGTTCCCAAATCCCAAAGTTCCCGGAGTCGGAGCCGGATCCCGCCCAAGGGCTCCGGGAAAAGGGGGATCCACTCGATCCCGGGGATCCCGAGGGAGTCAGAGGGGTGGGATGGGGGGGCAGGGGATCCCAGGGATCCGCGGGATCCAGGGAGCGATGGAACCCCGGGATCTGGGGGAGCCAAAATCCAGGGATCCCCAAATCCCGGAATAGCGCAGAAAAGAACGGGACCCCAAAATCCACGGGGTCCTGAAGTACCCCGAAATCCAGCGGATCCCAAAATCCCACAGGACCCCAAAATCCCGGGGAAATCTGGAATGAGCCAGGACCTCGAAATCCAGTGGATCCCAAAATCTCACGGGACCCCAAAATCCCGGGGAAATCTGGAATGACCCACGAGCCCGAAATCCAGGAAATCCCAAAATCTCGCGTGACCCCAGAATTCCAGGGAAAGCTGGAATACCCAGGACCCCAAAATCCATGAGATCCCAAAATTCCAGGGAAACCTGGAATGCCCCAAGACCCCAAAATCCACTGGATCCCAAAATCCCATGGATCCCGAAATCCTGGGGAAACCTGGGATGCCCCAGGACCCCAAAATCCAGTGGATCTCAAAATTCCAGGGAAACCTGGGATGCCCCAAGACCCCAAAATCCACAGGATCCCAAAATCCAATGGATCCCGAAATCCTGGGGAAACCTGGGATGCCCCAGGACCCCAAAATCCAGCGGATCTCAAAATTCCAGGGAAACCTGGGATGCCCCAAGACCCCAAAATCCACAGGATCCCAAAATCCAATGGATCCCGAAATCCTGGGGAAACCTGGGATGCCCCAGGACCCCAAAATCCAGCGGATCCCAAAATTCCAGGGAAACCTGGGATGCCCCAGAATCCCAAAATCCACAGGATCCCGAAATCCTGGAAATCCCACCTGACCCCAAAGCCCGGCAGTGCCTGAACCCCCCAGGGTCCCAAAATCCCACAGGACCCCAGAAATCTGGCAGTGCTGGGAGACCCCAAAATCCAGTGGGATCCCAAAATCCAGTGACACCCCAAAACCTGGCACTGCCCAAATCCCACAGGACCCCAAAATCCCACAGCACTCCAAAAATCTGGCAGTGCTGGGGAACCCCAAAATCCAGTGACACCCCAAAATCTGGGAGTGCCACAAGATTCCCAAAGCCGGGGGATCCCCGAATCCCTTGGGACCCTTGAGGCCAGGAGGATCCCCAAATCCTGTGGGATCCCAAAATCCGATGGCACCCCAAAAGCTGGCAGTGCCACGACACCCCGAAAATCCCACAGGACCCCAAAATCGGGAGGTGCCCCAAAATCTGGCAGTGCCACAAGATCCCCAAAGCCAGGGAAACCCCAAAATCCAGTGGGATCCCAAAATCCTGAGGTGCCTCAAAACCTGGCGGTGCCCAAATCCCACAGGTCCCCAAAATCCTGTGGGATCCCAAAATCCAATGGTGTCCTAAAACCTGGCACTGCCCAAATCCCACGGGACCCCAAAATCCCACAGGACCCCAAAACCTGGCACTGCCACAAGATCCCCAAAGCCAGGGGAACCCCCAAAATCCAGTGGGATCCCAAAATCCTGTGGGATCCCAAAATCCTGAGGTGCCCCAAAACCTGGCGGTGCCCAAATCCCACAGGTCCCCAAAATCCAATGGGATCCCAAAATCTGGCAGTGCCACAGGATCCCCAAAGCCAGGGGAACCCCAAAATCCAACGGGACCCCAAAACCTGGCAGTGCCACAGGATCCCCAAAGCCTGGGTGACCCCAAAATCCAGTGGGATCCCAAAATCCTGTGGGATCCCAAAATCCAATGGTGTCCTAAAACCTGGCAATGCCCAAATCCCACGGGACCCCAAAATCCTCTTTGATCCCAAAACCCAGTGGGATCCCAAAATCCAGTGGTGCCCCAACACCTGGCAGTACCCAAATCCCACGGGACCCCAAAATCCATTGGGACCCCAAAACCCAATGGGACCCCAAAATCTGGCAATGCCACAAGATCCCTAAAGCCAGGGGAACCCCAGAATCCAGTGGGGTCCCAGAAGCCATTGGGACCCCAAAATCCAATGGGACCCCAAAATCCTGAGGTGCCCCAAAACCTGGCGGTGCCCAAATCCCACAGGTCCCCAAAATCCAATGGGATCCCAAAATCTGGCAGTGTCACAGGATCCCCAAAGCCGGGGGAACCCCAAAATCCTGTGGAATCCCAAAATCCAATGGTGTCCTAAAACCTGGCACTGCCCAAATCCCACGGGACCCCAGAATCCAACAGGACCCCAAAATCCCTCAGGACCCCAAAATCTGGCAGTGCCACAAGACTCCCAAAGCCAGGGGGACCCCAAAATCCAATGGGACCCCAAAATCCAATGGTGTCCTAAAACCTGGCACTGCCCAAAGCCCACGGGACCCCAAAATCCAGTGGGACCCCAAAACCTGGCACTGCCCCAAGATTCCCAAAGCCTGGGTGACCCCAAAATCCTGTGGGATCCCAAAATCTCGAGGTGCCCCAAAACCTGGCACTGCCATGGGACCCCCAAGGCCCAGGGGACCCCAAAATCCTCTTTGATCCCAAAATCCATTGGGATCCCAAAATTCAGTGGTGCCCCAAAACCTGACAGTGCCCAAATCCCACAGGATCCCAAAACCCCGAGGCCGGGGGGACCCCAAAACCCCCCAGCCCCACAAAGCCCCAATTCCTGCTCCGGGCATTCCTGGTTTTTATTCCTGGCTCCCCTTTGGGGGATCCTGCTGGAATTTTGGGGGGATCTTGCTGGAATTCTGGGAAATCCGCTGGAATTTTGGGGGATCCCACAGGAATTCTGGGAAATTCACTGGAATTCTGGGGGATCCCACCAAACTTCTGGGGGATCTTGCTAAAATTCTGGGACATCCCACTGGAATTCCGGTGGGATCCCACTGTAATTCTGGGGGATCCCGCTGGAATTTTGGGGGGATCCCACTGGAATTCCGCGCGCTCCGGGTTTGGCATTCCCGATTTCTCCGGCTCCACTCTGGGATTCGTCCCTGGACCTCGGGATCAGGAGCAGCGACCCTGGAACCGAACTTGGGGTTTTGGCACGAGAGAAGGACCCGGATCCCACGCGGGATCGAGTCGGGATTCCACGTGGGAACGTGTCGGGATTCCATAAAGGATCGAGTCGGGATTCCACATGGGATCAAGTTGGGACTCCATGTGGGAATGCATCGCAATTCCAAAAAGGGATCAAGTCGGGATTCCACGTGGGATCAAGTTGGGATTCCATGTGGGAATGTCCGGATCCTGTGTGGGAATGTTGGGATCCTGTTGGGAATGCCTAAATACCATATGGGAATGCTGGGATCCCGCGTGGGAATGTTGGGATCCAGTACAGGAACGCCGGGATCCGATGTGGGAGTGCCCAAATTCCATATGGAAATGCCAGGATCCCACGTGGGAAGGCCAGGATCCGATGTGGGAACGCCGGGATCCCGCGTGGGAACGCCAGGATCCAATGTGGGAATGTTGGGATCCAGTACAGGAACGCCGGGATCCCGTGTGGGAACGCCGGGATCCAGTACAGGAGTGCCGGGATCACGTGTGGGAACGCCAGGATCCGATGTGGGAATGTTGGGATCCAGTAAAGGAACGCCGGGATCCCGTGTGGGAACGCCGGGATCCAGTACAGGAGTGCCGGGATCACGTGTGGGAACGCCAGGATCCGATGTGGGAATGTTGGGATCCAGTACAGGAACGCCGGGATCCCCGTGTGGGAGTGCCCGGATTCCATATGGAAATGTCAGGATCCCGTGTGGGAACGCCGGGATCCAGTACAGGAGTGCCGGGATCCTGCGTGGGAATGCTGGGATCCCGTGGGACCGTGTGCTCCCCACATACAGATCTCTATAAAAGCACGGCTCCGCCGCTTTCCCGCCTTCTCCGTCGTCCCAGGGTTTGGTTTTTTTTTTTTTTTTTGGGAAGCAGAATTGGGAATTGGGATCTGGCCCTGGGAATTGGGATAGAGGGCTGGGAATTGGGATCCAGCCCCAGGAATTGGGATCCAGCCCTGGGAATTGGGATCGAGGGCTGGGAATTGGGATCCAGCCCCAGGAATTGGGAACCGGAGCTGGGAACTGGGATCCAACCCCAAGAATTGGGATCCAGGCACAGGAATTGGGATCCGGCCCTGGGAATTGGGATCCAGGCATGGGAATTGGGATCCAGCCCCGGGAATTGGGATCCAGCCCCAGGGATTGGGATCCAGCCCTGGGAATTGGGATCGAGGGCTGGGAATGGCTCCTGGAGGAGCAGCAGGGATCTGGGGCCCGAAATTGGGATCCATCCCTGGGAATTGGGATTCAGGGCCGGGAGTTGTGATCTGGTCCCAGGAATTGGGATCCAGAGTTCAGAATTGGGATCTGGAGCTGGGAATTGGGATCCAGCCCCAGGAATTGGGATCCAGCCCCAGGAATTGGGATCCAGCCCTGGGAATTGGGATTCAGGGCCGGGAGTTGGGATCCGGTCCCAGGAATTGGGATCCAGAGCTCAGAATTGGGATCTGGAGCTGGGAATTGGGATCCAGCCCTGGGAATTGGGATCCGGCCCCGCAGGGAATTGGGATCCAGCCCTGGGAATTGTGATCCAGCCCTAGGAATTGGGATCCAATCCCAGGAATTGGGATCTGGAGCTGGGAATTGGGATCCAGCCCCAGGAATTGGAATCCAGCCCTGGGAATTGGGATCAAGGGCTGGGAATGGCTCCTGGAGGAGCAGCAGGGATCTGGGGCCCGGAATTGGGATCCAGGGCCGGGAGTTGTGATCCGGTCCCAGGAATTGGGATCCAGGGCTTGGAATTGGGATCTGGAGCTGGGAATTGGGATCCAGCCCTAGGATTTGGGATCCAGTCCCAAGAATTGGGAGCCAGAGCTTGGATCCAACCCCGGGAATTGGGATCCAGAGCTGGGAATTGGGATCTGGAGCTGGAAATTGGGATCCAGCCTCGGGAATGGGGATCCAGAGGTGGGATTTGGGATCGAGGGCTGGGAATGGCTCCTGGAGGAGCAGCAGGGATCTGGGGCCCGGAATTGGGATCCGTCCCTGGGAACTGGGATCCAGCCCTGGGAATTGGGATTCAGGGCCGGGAGTTGGGATCCGGTCCCAGGAATTGGGATCCAGGGCTTGGAATTGGGATCTGAAGCTGGGAATTGGGATCCAGCCCTAGGAATTGGGATCCAGTCCCAAGAATTGGGATCCAGCCCTGAGAATTGGGATCCAGTCCCAAGAATTGGGATCCAGCCCTGGGAATTGGGATCCAGTCCCAAGAATTGGGATCCAGCCCTGGGAATTGGGATCTGGCCCCAGGAATTGGGATCCAGGGCCAGGAATTGGGATCTGGAGCTGGGAATTGGGATCCAGCCCCAGGAATTGGGATCTGGAGGTGGGAATGGGATTTGGCCCTGGGAATTGGGATCCAGCGTTGGGAATTGGGATCTGGTCCCAGGAATTGGGATCTGGAGCTGGGAATTGGGATCCAACCCCAGGAATTGGGATCCAGGACTGGGAATTGGGATCCAACCCTGGGAATTGGGATCCAGGCACAGGAATTGGGATCTGGCCCCGGGAATTGGGATCTGGACCTGGGAATTAGGATCCAGGCATGGGAATTGGGATCCAGGACTGGGAATTGAGATCCGGTCCTGGGACTTGGGATCCAGGCACTGGAATTGGGATCCAGAGCTGGGAATTGGGATCCAGGCACGGGAGATAGGATCCAGAGCTGGGAATTGGGATCCAGGCACTGGAATTGGGATCCAGCCCTGGGAATTGGGATCCAGAGCTGGGAATTGGGATCCGGGCACTGGAATTGGGATCCAGAGCTGGGAATTGGGATCCAGAGCTGGGAATTGGGATCCGGGCACTGGAATTGGGATCCAGCCCTGGGAATTGGGATCCAGCTCCAGGAGTTGGGATCCAGCCCTGGGAATTGGGATCCAGTCCCGGGAGTTGGGATCCGGGCACTGGAATTGGGATCCAGTCCCGGGAATTGGGATCTGGACCTGGGAATTAGGATCCAGGCATGGGAATTGGGATCCAGGACTGGGAATTGGGATCCGGGCACTGGAATTGGGATCCAGCCCTGGGAATTGGGATCCAGTCCCGGGAGTTGGGATCCAGGCACTGGAATTGGGATCCAGAGCTGGGAATTGGGATCCGGGCACTGGAATTGGGATCCAGCCCTGGGAATTGGGATCCGGGCACTGGAATTGGGATCCAGCCCTGGGAATTGGGATCCAGTCCCGGGAGTTGGGATCCAGGCACTGGAATTGGGATCCAGCCCCGGGAATTGGCCCCGCAGGGAATTCTGGGAGCGCCCCCCAGCCCCGATCCCCCCGGGACCCTCGGGGCGGGGCCGGGGGTGGGGCTGGGGGCGCTCAGCCAATCCCGCGCTGAGCAGGATCCCCCAAAATCGGCCCCCCGGGGGGGGAGTTCAGCCTCGGGTCACCCCCAATGTCCCCCCAATGTCCCCAATGTCCCCCCAGTGTCCCCAATATCCCTCCAATGTCCCCCCAGTGTCCCCGGTGTCCCCCCAGTGTCCCCTCAATGTCCCCTCCATGTCCCCTCAATGTCCCCCCGGTGTCCCCGGTGTCCCCAATGTCCCCAGTGTCCCCCCAATGTCCCCAATGTCCCAAATGTCCCCGGTGTCCCCAAGTGTCCCCAATGTCCCCAATGCCCCCCCAATGTCCCCCAATGTCCCCAATGTCCCACCAATGGCACCAGTGTCCCCCCAATGCCCCCCAGTGTCCCCTCAATGTCCCCACAATGTCCCACCAATGTCCCCAAAGCCCCCCCAATGTCCCACCAGTGTCCCCCCATGTCCCCTCAATGTCCCCCCAATGTCCCCCCAATGTCCCACCAATGTCCCACCAATGGCACCAGTGTCCCCCCATGTCCCCTCAATGTCCCCCAATGTCCCCTCAATGTCCCCACAATGTCCCCAATGACCCCCCAATGTCCCCAGTGTCCCCAATGTCCCCCCAATGTCCCCTCAATGTCCCCGGTGGTCCCCCAATGTCCCCAATGTCCCCACAATGTCCCCAGTGTCCCCAATGTCCCCAATGTCCCCCCAGTGTCCCCAATGTCCCACCAATGACACCAGTGTCCCCCCAATGTCCCCAGTGTCCCCAATGTCCCCAATGTCCCCCCAGTGTCCCCCCAGTGTCCCCAGTGTCCCCAATGTCCCCACAATGCCCCCACAATGTCCCCAATGCCCCCCCAATATCCCCAATGTCCCCAGCGTCCCCAGTGTCCCCAAATGTCCCCACAATGTCCCCGATGCCCCCCCAATGCCCCCCCAATGTCCCCAATGTCCCCCCAGTGTCCCCAATGTCCCCGGTGTCCCCAATGTCCCCAATGTCCCCCCAGTGTCCCCAATGCCCCCCCAATGTCCCCACAATGCCCCCACAATGTCCCCGGTGTCCCCGGTGTCCCCTCCCGTGGTGTCGCGGTGCCTCTGCAGGGACTTTATTGGGGACACGCCGGGGGGTCCGGCCACCCCCGGGGACCCCCGGACCGGGGACACCGGGGGGACACCGCAGGGACAGCGGGGGGACACCGGGGGGACACCGGGGGGACAGCGAGGGGACACAGCGGGGGACACCGAGGGGACATCGGGGAAGGTTCCGGAAGGTCCTGCGGGAGAATCCATCGGGAGCGGCGGCATCAGAGCCCTGCGGGGACAGAGGGGACAGAGGGGTCACCTGGGTGTCACCTGTGTGTCACCTGTGTGTCACCTGTGTCACCCTGTGTGTCACCCTGTGTCACCTGGGCGTCACCTGTGTCACCTGTGTCACCTGTCACCTGTGTCACCTGTGTGCCACCTGTGTGTCACCCTGTGTCACCCTGTGTCACCTGGGCGTCACCTGTGTCACCTGTGTCACCTGTGTGTCACCTGTGTGTCACCTGTGTCACCTGTGTCACCTGGGTGTCACCCTGTGTCACCTGTGTGTCACCTGGGTCACCTGTGTCACCCTGTGTCACCTGTGTCACCCTGTGTCACCTGTGTGTCACCTGGGTCACCTGTGTCACCCTGTGTCACCTGTGTGCCACCTGTGTGTCACCTGTGTGTCACCTGAGTGTCACCTGTGTCACCTGGGCGTCACCTGTGTCACCTGTGTCACCCTGTGTCACCTGTGTCACCTGTGTCACCTGGGTCACCTGGGTCACGCTGTGTCACCTGTGTGTCACCTGTGTCACCTGTGTGTCACCTGAGTGTCACCTGTGTCACCCTGTGTCACTTGTGTCACCCTGTGTCACCTGTGTGTCACCTGAGTGTCACCTGTGTCACCCTGTGTCACCTGGGTGTCACCCTGTTTCACCTGTGTGTCACCTGGGTCACCTGTGTCACCCTGTGTCACTTGTGTCACCTGTGTCACCTGTGTGTCACCTGAGTGTCACCTGTGTCACCCTGTGTCACCTGTGTGCCACCTGTGTGTCACCTGTGTGTCACCTGGGCGTCACCTGTGTCACCTGTGCGTCACCTGTGTCTCCTGTGTCACCCTGTGTCACCCTGTGTCACCTGTGTCACCTGTGTCACCTGTGTCACCTGGGTCACCTGTGTCACGCTGTGTGTCACCTGTGTCACCTGTGTGTCACCTGTGTGTCACCTGTGAGTCACCCTGTGTCACCTGTGTCACCTGTGTCACCTCTGTGTCACCTGTGTCACCTGTCACCTGGGTCACCTCTGTCCTCGGCATTGTCACCTCTGTGTCACCTGTGTGTCACCTGTGTCACCTGTGTGTCACCTGTGTCCCCGGCAGTGTCACCCTGTGTCACCCTGTGCCACCCCTGTGTCACCTGTGTGTCACCTGTGTCACCTCCGTGTCACCTGTGTCCCCGGCAGTGTCACCCTGTCCCCATGTCACCCCCACCCTCTCCCCTGGTGTCCCCCTGTCCCCCCCCCCCCGCCAGTGTCACCCCCGCAATGTCACCCTGTCCCCTTGGCCACCCCCGGTGTCCCCCCCGGTGTCCCCCCGGTCCCTCCAATGTCCCCACCCTGTGTCCCCTGTGTCCCCTCAGTGTCCCCCCCTGTCCCCCCTCAGTGTCCCCCACTGTCCCCCCCGCTGTCCCCTCCCTGTCCCTCCAATGTCCCCCCCTGTCCCCCCGGTGTCCCCCCCCCCTGTCCCCCCTCAGTGTCCCCTCCCTGTCCCCCCCCTTGTCCCCCACAGTGTCCCCTCAGTGTCCCCCCACTGTCCCCCTTTATCCCCTCCGGTGTCCCCCCCTTGTCCCTCCAATGTCCCCTGCTGTCCCCCCTTGTCCCCCACAGTGTCCCCCCTGTCCCCCCTCAGTGTCCCCTCCCTGTCCCCTCTCTGTCCCCCTCAGTGTCCCCACAGTGTCCCCGCTGTCCCCTCCCTGTCCCCTCCCTGTCCAGACCCTGCCCCCCCCTTGTCCCCCCCTGTCCCCGCTGTCCCCCCCCGCTGTCCCCCCCGTTGTCCCCGAGTGCCCCCTCCCTGTCCCCGTTGTCCCCCCGTTGTCACCCTGTGTCCCCTCCCTGTCCCCCCGTTGTCCCCGAGTGCCCCCCCCCGTCCCCGCTGTCCCCCCCCGCTGTCCCCCCGTTGTCACCCTGTGTCCCCTCCCTGTCCCCCTTGTCCCCTCCCGCTGTCCCCCCGTTGTCCCCGAGTGTCCCCCCCCTGTCCCCGCTGTCCCCCCGTTGTCCCCGAGTGTCCCCAGCGCCTCCTCCGAGCCGGGCTCGCGCCGCCCCCCTGGGGACAAGGACAGGGCGGGGCTGGGCTGGCACCGGGGACACCCCAAAAACACCGGGAACACCCCAAAAACACCGGGAACCTCAAAAACACCGGGAAAACCCCAAAAACACCGGGGACACCCCAAAAACACCGGGAATCCCCCAAAAACACCGGGAACCCCCAAAAACACCGGGAAAACCCCAAAAACACCGGGAACCCCAAAAACACCGGGAAAACCCCAAAAACACCGGGAACCCCAAAAACACCGGGAAACCCAAAAACACAGGGAACCCCAAAAACACCGGGAACCCAAAAAACGGGAACCCCAAAAACAGCAACCCCCCAAAACACCGGGAACCCCAAAACACCGGGAACCCCAAAACACCGGGAACACCCCAAAAAACGGGAACCCCAAAAACACCGGGAACCCCAAAAACACCGGGAATCCCCCCAAAACGGGAACCCCAAAACACAGGGAACCCCAAAAACGGGAACCCCCAAACCGGGGTCACCTGGGGGCGTGGGGATCCCCCAGGGTCGGGTTTTGGGGTCTGGGGGATTTTGGGGCTTTGGGGTTTTGGGGTCTGGGGGCTTTGGGGATTTGGGGTCTGGGGGCTTTGGGGTTTTGGGGATTTGGGGTCTGGGGGCTTTGGGAATCCCTAGGATCGGGATTTGGGGTCTGGGGGCTTCGGGGTTTTGGGGTTTTGGGGTCTGGGGGCTTTGGGGATTTGGGTCTGGGGGATTTGAGGTCTTGGGGATTTGGGGGTTTTGGGGATTTGGGGTCTGGAGGCTTTGGGGGTTTGAGATTTTTGGGATTTGGGTCTGGGGGCTTTGGGGTCTGGGGGATTTGGGGGTTTTGGGGATTTGGGTCTGGGGTCTTTGGGGATTTGGGGTCTGGAGGCTTTGGGGGTTTGAGATTTTTGGGATTTGGGTCTGGGGGCTTTGGGGTCTGGGGGCTTTGGGGTTTTGGGGATTTGGGTCTGGGGTCTTTGTGGATTTGGGTCTGGGGTCTTTGGGGTCTGGGGGTTTTGGGGTCTGGGGGTTTTGGGGATTTGGGTCTGGGGGCTTTGGGGTCTGGGGATTTGGGGGCTTTGGGGATTTGGGTCTGGGGGCTTTGGGGTCTGGGGGCTTTGGTGTCTGGGGGCTTTGGGGCTTTGGGGATTTGGGTCTGGGGTCTTTGGGGATTTGGGTCTGGGGTCTTTGGGGTCTGGGGTCTTTGGGGATTTGGGTCTGGGGTCTTTGGGGTCTGGGGGCTTTGGGGCTTTGGGTCTGGGGGCTTTGGTGTCTGGGGGCTTTGGGGCTTTGGGGATTTGGGTCTGGGGTCTTTGGGAATTTGGGTCTGGGGTCTTTGGGGTCTGGGGTCTTTGGGGATTTGGGTCTGGGGTCTTTGGGGTCTGGGGTCTTTGTGGATTTGGGTCTGGGGTCTTTGGGGTCTGGGGTCTTTGGGGATTTGGGTCTGGGGTCTTTGGGGTCTGGGGTCTTTGTGGATTTGGGTCTGGGGTCTTTGGGGTCTCACCCTCCTCGGACTCGCTGGACTGGGAGGGGACATCGGAGAGGGGACCTGGGGGGGGAGGGGACGTTGGGGTCCCTGCGACCCCTCCCCAACACACCGAGACCCCTCCCCAACACAGAGACCCCTCCCCACATTCCTGAGACCCCTCCCCAACACCCTGAGACCCCTCCCCACATTCCTGAGACCCCTCCCCAGCACCCTGAGACCCCTCCCCACATTCCTGAGACCCCTCCCCAACACACCGAGACCCCTCCCCAGGACCCTGAGACCCCTCCCCAGAACCCTGAGACCCCTCCCCAGCACCCTGAGACCCCTCCCCACAATCCTGAGACCCCTCCCCACCATCCTGAGACCCCTCCCCAACACACCGAGACCCCTCCCCACAATCCTGAGACCCCTCCCCACCATCATGAGACCCCTCCCCAATATCCTGAGACCCCTCCCCAATATCCTGGGACCCCTCCCCAACACACCGAGACCCCTCCCCAACACCCTGAGACCCCTCCCCAATACCCTGAGACCCCTCCCCAATATCCTGAGACCCCTCCCCACCATCCTGAGACCCCTCCCCAATATCCTGAGACCCCTCCCCACAATCCAAGAACCCCTCCCCAGGACACTGAGACCCCTCCCCACAATCCTGGGACCCCTCCCCACCATCCTGAGACCCCTCCCCAGGACCCTGGGACCCCTCCCCACCGTCCTGGGACCCCTCCCCAACACCTTGGGGACCCCCCCCAGAGCCCCCAGACCCCTCCCCATCACTTTTGGGACCCCTCCCCATTTTGGGGACCCCCATCCCCATTTTGGGACCCCTCCCCATTTTGGGGACCCCCCATCCCCATTTTGGGACCCATCCCCATTTTGGGGACCCCCCTCCCCATTTTGGGACCCCTCCCCATTTTGGGATCCTCCCTCCCCACTTTGGGGACCCCTCCACCACTTTTGGGACCCCTCCCCATTTGGGGACCCCTCCCCATTTTTGGGACCCCTCCCACCACTTTTGGGACCCATCCCCATTTTGTGGACCCCCATCCCCATTTTGGGACCCCTCCCCATTTGGGGACCCCCCCACCACTTTTGGGACCCCTCCCCATTTTGGGGACCCCTCCTCATTTTGGGACCCCTCCCCATTTGGGGACCCCTCCCCCATTTTGTGGACCCCCCCCCATTTTTGGGATCCCCCCCCATTTTGGGATCCTCCCTCCCCACTTTGGGGACCCCTCCCCATTTTGAGACCCCTCCCCATTTTGGGGACCCCTCCCCATGTTGGGGACCCCTCCTCATTTTGGGACCCATCCCCATTTTATGGGACCCATCCCCATTTTGTGGATCCCCCCTCCTCATTTTGGGACCCCTCCCCATTTGGGGACCCCCATCCCCATTTTGGGACCCCTCCCCATTTTGGGGACCCCCCATCCCCATTTTGGGACCCATCCCCATTTTGGGGACCCCCCTCCCCATTTTGGGACCCCTCCCCATTTTGGGATCCTCCCTCCCCACTTTGGGGACCCCTCCACCACTTTTGGGACCCCTCCCCATTTGGGGACCCCTCCCCATTTTTGGGACCCCTCCCACCACTTTTGGGACCCATCCCCATTTTGTGGACCCCCATCCCCATTTTGGGACCCCTCCCATTTGGGGACCCCCCCACCATTTTTGGGCACCCCTCCCCATTTTGGGCACCCCTCCTCATTTTGGGACCCCTCCCCATTTGTGGACCCCCACCACCATTTTGGGGACCCCCCCCATTTTTGGGATCCCCCCCCCATTTTGGGACCCCTCTCCATTTTGGGAGCCCCTCCCCATTTTGGGACCCCTCCCCATTTTGGGACCCCTCCCCACTTTTGGGACCCCTCCCCATTTTGGGATCCCCCCCCATTTTGGGGACCCCTCCCCATTTTGGGACCCCTCCCCATCTTGGCGACCCCTGCTCATTTTGGAGACCCCCACCACCATTTTGGGACCCCTCCCCATTTTGGGGACCCCCCTCCCCATTTTGGGATCCTCCCTCCCCACTTTGGGGACCCCCCCACCACTTTTGGGACCCCTCCCCATTTGGGGACCCCTCCCCATTTTTGGGATCCTCCCTCCCCACTTTGGGGACCCCCACCACCATTTTGGGACCCCTCCCCATTTTGGGGACCCCCCTCCCCATTTTGGGATCCTCCCTCCCCACTTTGGGGACCCCCCCACCACTTTTGGGACCCCTCCCCATTTTGGGGACCCCCCCCATTTGGGGACCCCCCCCATTTTGGGGACCCCCCCTCACCTCGGACGCTGACGGAGCCGCTCTCGGAGCCGGAGTCGCCCCCCGGGGGGGGGTCCCGGGGCTCCGTGGCCAGCGGGGACCCCGGGAAGGCGAGTGACGTCACAGCTGGGCACAGCGGGGGGGCACGGGGTGGGGGGTGGGCACAGGGACCCCCGGGGGCGGGAATTTGGGGGTCCCCCTGCCCATTTTGGGGGTCCCCCTGCCCATTTTCGGGGTGCCCCTGCCCATTCATGGGGTCCTTACTCCCATTTTTGGGGTCCCTTTGCCCATTTTTGGGGTCCCTGTGCCCATTTTGGGGTCCCCGTGCCCATTTTTGGGGTCCCTTTGCCATTTTTGGGGTGCCCCTGCCCATTTTTGGGGTCCCTTTGCCCATTTTTGGTTCCCCGTGCCCATTTTTGGGGTCTTTACCCCCATTTTTTTGGTTCCCCGTGCCCATTTTTGGGGTGCTCGTGCCCATTTTTGGGGTGCCCACCCCCATTTTTGGGGTGCCCCTGCCCATTTTTGTGGTCCCTGTCCCCATTTTTGGGGACCCTTTGCCCATTTTTGGGGTGCCCCGTGCCCATTTTTGGTGTCCTTATCCCCATTTTTGGGGTCTCCCTGCCCATTTTGGGGTCCCCGTGCCCATTTTGGGGTCCCTGTCCCCATTTTTGGGGTCCCTGTCCCCATTTTTGGGGTTCCCCTGCCCATTTTTGGGGTCCGCATCCCCATTTTTTGGTTCCCCGTGCCAATTTTTGGGGTCCCTGTTCCCATTTTTGGGGTCCCTTTGCCCATTTTTGGGGTTCCCGTGCCCATTTTTGAGGTGCCCCTGCCCATTTTTGGGGTCCCTTTGCCATTTTTGGGTTCCCTGTGCCCATTTTTGGGGTGCCCCTTGCCCATTTTTGGGGTGCCCCTTGCCCATTTTCGGGGTCCCAGTGCCAATTTTTGGGGTGCCCGTGCCCATATTTGGGATCCCTGTTCCCATTTTTGGGGTCCCCGTGCCCATTTTTAGGGACTCTTTGCCCATTTTGGGGTGCCCCTGCCCATTTTTGGGGTCCCCGTGCCCATTTTTGGGTTCCCTGTGCCCATTTTTGGGGTCCCTTTGCCCACTTTTAGGGTCCCCCTGCCCATTTTTGAGGTGCCCCTTGCCCATTTTTGGGGTGCCCCTTGCCCATTTTCGGGGTCCCAGTGCCAATTTTTGGGGTGCCCGTGCCCATTTTTGGGATCCCTGTTCCCATTTTTGGGGTGCCCCTTTCCATTTTTGGGGTCCCTTTGCCATTTTTGGGGTGCCCCTGCCCATTTTTGGGGTCCCTTTGCCATTTTTAGGGTCCCTGTTCCCATTTTTGGGGTGCCCCTGCCCATTTTTGTGGTCCCTGTCCCCATTTTTGGGGTGCCCCTGCCCATTTTTGGGGTCCCCGTGCCCATTTTTGGGGTGCCCCTGCCCATTTTTGGGGGTGCCCCTACCTTTGCCCAGGTGCGCCGAGGTGCTGAGGTCACCTGGGGGGGGGCAAGGGGGGGTCAGGAGGGATTTGGGGGTCCCTGGGGAGGAATTCGGGGGTCCCGAGGGGATTTGGGGTTCCCTGGGGGGCTCAGGAGGGATTTTGGGGTCCCCGATTGGTTTTTGGGGTCCCCGATGGGATTTTGGGGTCCCTGGGGGGTTTTGGGGTGTCCCGGGAGGGGCGTCAGGGTTTTTTTGGGGTCCCCGATGGGTTTTTGGGGTCCCCGGGAGGGATTTGGGATCCCCGGGGGTTTTTGGGGGTCCCCGGGGCGTTTTTGAGGTTCCCGGCGGGGGTCGGGAGGGTTTTGGGGTCCCCGGTGGGATTTTGGGGTCCCGGGGTTGTTTTTGGGGTCCCCAGGAGTTGTTTTTGGGGTCTCCGTTGGGATTTTGGGGTTCCCCGATGGGATTTTGGGGTCCCCGGAGGATTTTTGGGGTTCCTAGGGGGGGGTCAGGTGATTTTTGGGGCCCCCGATGGGATTTTGGGGTCCCCGATGGGATTTTGGGGTCCCCGATGAGTTTTTGGGGTGTCTCGGGGGGGGTTTTTGAGGTCCCCGATGGGATTTTGGGGTCCCGGGGGTTTTTGGGGTCCCGGGGGTTTTTGGGGTCCCCGATGGGATTTTGGGGTCCCCGATGGGATTTTGGGGTTCCCCGGGAGGGTTTTGGGGTTCCTGGGGGATCAGGTGATTTTTGGGGTCCCCGATGTGATTTTGGGGTGTCCCGGGGGGGGGTCAGGGGGATTTTGGGGTGTCCCGATGGGATTTTGGGGTGTCCCGGGGGGTTTTGGGGTGTCCCGGGGGGGGGGATTTTGGGGTCCCCAGGGGTTGTTTTTGGGGTCTCCGGTGGGATTTTGAGGTCCCGGGGGTTTTTGGGGTCCCGGGGGGATTTTGGGGTCCCGGGGGATTTTGGGGTGTCCCGGGGGGGGGGCTCAGGGGGTTTTTGGGGTCCCCGATGAGTTTTTGGGGTCCCCGGGGGGGTTTTGGGGTGTCCCTGGGGGGGTCAGGGCGTTTTTGGGGTCCCCGATGGGATTTTGGGGTCCCCGATGTGATTTTGGGGTTCCCCGGGAGGGTTTTGGGGTTCCTGGGGGATCAGGTGATTTTTGGGGTCCCCGATGTGATTTTGGGGTCCCCGGGGGGGGTCAGGGGGATTTTGGGGTGTCCCGATGGGATTTTGGGGTGTCCCGGGGGGTTTTGGGGTGTCCCGGGGGGGATCAGGGGGGGTTTGGGGGTGTACCGGGGGGATTTTGGGGTGTCCCGGGGGGGTCAGGGGGTTTTTGGGGTCCCCGATGTGATTTTGGGGTGTCCCGGGGGTTTTTGGGGTCCCCGGGGGGGTTTTGGGGTGTCCCGGGGGGATTTTGGGGTGTCTCGGGGGGGGAGGATTTTGGGGTCCCCAGGGGTTGTTTTTGGGGTCTCCGGTGGGATTTTGGGGTGTCCCGGGGGGGGGTCAGGGGGTTTTTGGGGTCCCGGGGGGTTTTTGGGGTCCCGGGGGGATTTTGGGGTGTCCCGGGGGGGGGGTCCCATGGCCGCTCCCCTCCCCCACTCACTCTCTCCCGACGCCTCCAGCCTGGGGGGGGCGGCGGCGTCTGGGGGGGGACAGGGGGGGACAGGGGGGACACAGAGGGGACAGGGGGGACACAGAGGGGACACAGCGTCACCGCGGTGTCCCCAAAGTCCCCAACCCCCCCCCCCACCCCACGACCCCCCCAAATTGGGGCGGGGGTCCCCAACCCCCCCCCAACCCCCCCCCCCCCTCACCTGGGCTCTGCCCCTCCGGCGACATCGCCACGTCCAGGGGACCCGAGGGCCCTGCGGGGACACCGCGGGTGGCACCGGGGGTGGCACCGCGGGACCCCCCCCCCCACCAAAATCGCGCCCCCCCGCGCCCCCCCCCTCACCATCGGCGGCCACGGTGGCCACGAGCAGGACGGCGACAGCGGCCAGCGGCGGGAGCCTGCGGGGACACGGCGGCCATTGTCACCTCCCGGTGCCACCCTGGGTCCCCAAGTGCCACTCGCGGCCATTGTCACCCCCGGTGCCACTCGCTGCCATTGTCACCCCCCGGTGCCACCCCGGGTGCCACTCGCGGCCATTGTCACCCCCGGTGCCACTCGCGGCCATTGTCACCCCCGGTGCCACCCCGGGTGCCACTCGCTGCCATTGTCACCCCCCGGGTGCCACCCCGGGTCCCCAAGTGCCACTCGCGGCCATTGTCACCCCCCGGTGCCACCCCGGGTGCCACTCGCGGCCATTGTCACCCCCCGGTGCCACCCCGGGTGCCACTCGCGGCCATTGTCACCCCCCGGTGCCACCCCGGGTGCCACTCGCGGCCATTGTCACCCCCGGTGCCACCCCGGGTCCCCAAGTGCCACTCGCGGCCATTGTCACCCCCCGGGTGCCACTCGCGGCCATTGTCACCCCCGGTGCCACCCCAAGTGCCACTCGCTGCCATTGTCACCCCACCCTGGGGACAGCCGGGTCCCCAAAACCCCGCGCGGCTCCCGGGACACCCAGGGACCCCCCAGGACCCCCCGCTGGCACCTCCGTGTCCCCGCTGTCCCCTGTCCGCTGTCCCCGCTGTCCCCGCGGTGTCGCAGCTGTCCCCCGTCCCCCCTCCATCCCCGCTGTCCCCCCCTCTGTCCCCTCGCTGTCCCCCTGTCTCTGCTGTCCCGGTGTCCCCCTCTGTCCCCCCTCCATCCCCGCTGTCCCCGCTGTCCCCGCGCTGTCCCCGCTGTCCCCCCTCCATCCCCGGTGTCCCCCCTCTGTCCCCTCTGTCCCCGCGCTGTCCCGGTGTCCCCTCCATCCCCTCTGTCCCCTGTCCCCCCGGTGTCCCCCCGCTGTCCCGGTGTCCCCTGTCCCCCTGTCGCGGTGTCCCCAAGCTGTCCCCCCCGCTGTCCCCCCGGTGTCCCCCCGCTGTCCCGGTGTCCCGCTGTCTCCCTGCTGTCCCCGCTGTCCCCTCCATCCCCTCTGTCCCCTGTCCCCCCCGCTGTCCCCCCCGCTGTCCCGGTGTCCCCTGTCCCGGTATCCCCTCCATCCCCGCTGTCCCCCCGCTGTCCCCGCTGTCCCGGTGTCCCCTGTCCCCTGTCGCGGTGTCCCCTGTCCCCTCTGTCCCCGGTGTCCCCTGTCGCGGTGTCCCCAAGCTGTCCCCTGTCCCCTCCATCCCCGGTGTCCCCCCTGTCCCCGCGGTGTCCCCGGTGTCCCCTGTCCCGGTGTCCCCTGTCCCGGTGTCCCCTGTCCCCTGTCGCGGTGTCCCCGCGGTGTCTCACCGCCGCCGCTCGCCCATGGCTGCCGGGCCGGGCCCGCCCGGGGCCGTTTTAGCGGCGCGGACGGGGCGGGGCCGCTGGCGCGGGGCCGGGGGCGCGGGGCCAGCCAATCCCGGCCGGGCCGGCCCGAACCGGGACAGAACCGGGACAGGACCGGGACAGGACCGGGATGGAACCGGGACAGAACCGGGACAGAACCGGGAGAGAACCGGGACGGGACCGGGACAGAACCAGGATGGAACCGGGATGGAACCGGGACGGAACCGGGATGGAACCGGGACAGAACCGGGACGGGACCGGGATGGAACCGGGACGGAACCGGGATGGAACCGGGACAGAACCGGGACGGGACCGGGATGGAACCGGGACGGGACCGGGATGGAATCGGGACGGGACCGGGACGGGACCGGGATGGAACCGGGATGGAACCGGGACGGGACCGGGATGGAACCGGGACAGAACCGGGACGGGACCGGGACGGGACCGGGATGGAACCGGGACGGGACCGGGATGGAATCGGGACGGGACCGGGACGGGACCGGGATGGAACCGGGACGGGACCGGGATGGAATTGGGACGGGACCGGGAGAGAACCGTGACGGGACCGAGACAGAACCGGGACCGCACCGGGACAGCACTGGGACCGCACCGGGCCGGAACCGGGACAAAACCGGGGATGGAACCGGGATAGGACCGGGACCGCAACAGGCCGGAACCGCTATGGAACCGGGACGGGACCGGGACAGAACCGGAACCGCACTGGGACTGCACTAGGACAGCACCGGGCCGGAACCGGGACTGCACCGGGACCGCACCGGGACAGAACCGGGACCGGGATGGAACCGGGACCTCAGTGGGAGCCGACCGGGACTGCATTAAAACCGCACCGGAACCGGGACGGAACCGGGACCGCACCGGGACTGCATTAAAACCGCACCGGAACCGCACCGGAACCGGAACCGCACCGGGACTGCATTAAAACCGCACCGGAACCGGGACGGAACCGGGACCGCACCGGGACTGCATTAAAACCGCACCGGAACCGGGATGGAACCGGAACCGCAGTGGAACCGCACCGGAACCGCACCGGGGTCACCCGAGGCACCGGGAACGGCGCCAAAGGCGGGCACCGGCACTGCGGGCGTCCCACCCGCACCGGGACCGCACCGGGAACGGCTGCGGCACCGGGACTGAACCGGGACAGAACCGGGACAGAACCGGGAACGGCTGCGGCACCGGGACTGAACCGGGACAGAACCGGGACAGAACCGGGAACGGCTGCGGCACCGGGACTGAACCGGGACAGAACCGGAACCGCACCGGGACTGACTGCAGCACCGGGAACGGCTGCGGCACCGGGACAGAACCGGGACCGCACCGGGACCGACTGCAGCACCGGGACCGCAGCGGAAACGGCTGCGGCACCGGGACAGAACCGGGACTGAACCGGGACCGACTGCAGTACCGGGACCGCACCGGGATAGTACCGGGACAGAACGGGGATAGAACCGGGACCGCACCGGAAACGGCTGCGGCACCGGGACAGAACCGGGACTGAACCGGGACCGCACCGGGACCGACTGCAGCACCGGGACTGCAGCACCGGGACCGCACCGGGACCGACTGCAGCACCGGGACTGCAGCACCGGGACCGCACCGGGACCGACTGCAGCACCGGGACTGCAGCACCGGGACCGCACCGGAAACGGCTGCGGCACCGGGAGAGAACCGGGACCGCACGGGGACCGCACCGGGATAGAACCGGGACAGAACCGGGATAGAACCGGGACAGAACCGGGACTGCAGCACCGGGACCGCACCGGGAACGGCTGCGGCACCGGGACCACACTGGGACTGCACCGGGATAGAACCGGGACAGCACCGGGATAGAACCGGGAGTGCACCGAGAACTTCCCCAGCAGCAGCGGCACCGGTTCTGTCCCGGTTCCATCCCGGTTCTGTCCCGGCTCTCTCCCGGTGCAGTCCCGGTTCTATCCCGGTTCTATCCCGGTTCTGTCCCGGTTTTGTCCCGGTTCTGTCCCGGTTCTATCCCGGTTCTCTCCCGGTTCTGTCCCGGTTCTCTCCCGGTTCTCTCCCGGTTCTGTCCCGGTGTGGGGACCCCAAAGTGACACCGGGGACCCCCAAAATCAGAGCCACAACCGGGACCCCCCCAGACCCATTTTGGGGGGACCCCAGACCCAAAACCCTGACCGGGACCCCCCCAGTCCCATTTTGGGGTCCCCAAAAACCCTGACCGGGACCCCCCAGACCCATTTTGGGGGAACCCCAGACCCAAAAACCCCAACACCGCTTTGGGGTCCCCAAAAACCCTGACCGGGACCCCCCAGCCCCAATTTGGGGGGACCCCCAAAGTCAGAGCCACAACCGGGACCCCCAGCCCCAATTTGGGGGGACCCCCAAAGTCAGAGCCACAACCGAGACCCCCCCAGCCCCATTTTGGGGGGACCCCCAAAGTCAGAGCCACAACCGAGACCCCCCCCAGCCCCAATTTGGGCGACCCCAAAATAATTTCCGGGACCCCCCAGCCCCAATTTGGGGGGACTCCCAAAGTCAGAGCCACAACCGAGACCCCCCCCAGCCCCAGTTTGGGGGGACCCCCAAAGTCAGAGCCACAACCGGGACCCCCCAGCCCCAATTTGGGGGGACCCCCAAAGTCAGAGCCACAACCGAGACCCCCCCAGCCCCAGTTTGGGGGGACCCCCAAAGTCAGAGCCACAACCGAGACCCCCCCAGCCCCAATTTGGGGGGTACCCCAGACCCAAAGTCGTGTCCGGGACCCCCCATTTTGGGGGGTCCCCAGAGCCCTGACCGGGACCCCCCGGCTCTGTTTTGGGGAGACCCCAGCCCCATTTTGGGATCCCCCCCAAACCCCCAGCCCCATTTTGGGGGTCCCCCCATTTCCAGCTCCATTGCTGGGACCCCCCAACCCCGCTCCGGGCACCCCCAAACCAGAGCCCAGCCCCATTTTGGGGGGGGACCCCAAAACCCGCAGCCCCCACTGGGAGCCCGGGAGGGGATTTGGGGTTCCCGGGGGTGAATTTGGGGTTCCAGGTGCGGATTTGGGGTTCCCGGGGTGAATTTGGGGTTCCCGGGGGTGGATTTGGGGTTTCCGGGGGTGAATTTGGGGTTCCCGGGGGTGAATTTGGGGTTTCCGGGGGTGAATTTGGGGTTCCCGGGGGTGGATTTGGGGTTCCCGGGGTGAATTTGGGGTTCCCGGGGGTGGATTTGGGGTTTCCGGGGGTGAATTTGGGGTTCCCGGGGTGAATTTGGGGTTCCCGGGGGTGGATTTGGGGTTTCCGGGGGTGAATTTGGGGTTCCCGGGGGTGAATTTGGGGTTTCCGGGGGTGAATTTGGGGTTCCCGGGGGTGGATTTGGGGTTCCCGGGGGTGAATTTGGGGGTTCCAAGTGCGGATTTGGGGTTCCAGGTACGGAATTGGGGTACCCGGGGGTGAATTTGGGGTTTCCAGGGGGGAATTTGGGGGTTCCAAGTGCGGATTTGGGGTTCCAGGTCCGGATTTGGGGTTCCCGGGGTGAATTTGGAGTTTCCAGGGGGGAATTTGGGGGTTCCAAGTGCGGATTTGGGGTTCCAGGTGCGGATTTGGGGTTCCCGGGGGTGAATTTGGGGTTTCCAGGGGGGGAATTTGGGGGTTCCAAGTGCGGATTTGGGGTTCCAGGTGCGGATTTGGGGTTCCCGGGGGTGAATTTGGGGTTTCCAGGGGGGAATTTGGGGGTTCCAAGTGCGGATTTGGGGTTCCAGGTGCGGATTTGGGGTTCCCGGGGTGAATTTGGGGGTTCCAGGGGGGGAATTTGGGGGTTCGAAGTGCGGATTTGGGGTTCCAGGTGCGGATTTGGGGTTCCCGGGGTGAATTTGGGGTTCCCGGGGGAGAATTTGGGGGTTCCAAGTGCGGATTTGGGGTTCCAGGTGCGGATTTGGGGTACCCGGGGGTGAATTTGGGGTTTCCGGGGGGGAATTTGGGGTTTCCGGGGGTGAATTTGGGGGTTCCAAGTGCGGATTTGGGGTTCCCGGGGTGAATTTGGGGTTCCCGGGGGTGAATTTGGGGTTTCCAGGGGGGAATTTGGGGGTTCCCGTGTGCGGATTTGGGATTTCCATGAGCGGATTTGGGGTTTCCAAGAGCGGATTTGGGATTTCCGAGTGTGGATTTGGGGTTTCCATGGGTGGTTTTGGGGTTTTCGGGTGTGAATTTGGGTTTCCAGGTGCAGATTTGAGGTTCCAGGTGCGGATTTGGGGTTCCCGGGGGTGAATTTGGGGTTTCCGGGGGGGAATTTGGGGGTTGCAAGTGCGGATTTGGGGTTCCAGGTGCGGATTTGGGGTTCCCGGGGTGAATTTGGGGTTCCTGGGGGTGAATTTGGGGTTCCCGGGGTGAATTTGGGGTTTCCAGGGGGGAATTTGGGTGTTCCAAGTGCGGATTTGGGGTTCCAGGTCCGGATTTGGGGTTCCCGGGGTGAATTTGGGGTTCCCGGGTGTGAATTTGGGGGTTCCAAGTGCGGATTTGGGGTTTCCGGGTGTGGATTTGGGTTTTCCATGGGTGGTTTTGGGGTTTTCGGGTGTGAATTTGGGATTTCCATGGGTGGTTTTGGGGTTTTCGGGTGTGAATTTGGGTTTCCAGGTGCAGATTTGGGGTTCCAAGTGCGGATTTGGGATTTTACAGGTGCGGATTTGGGGTTTCCAAGAGCGGATTTGGGATTTCCGGGTGTGGATTTGGGGTTTCCATGGGTGGTTTTGGGGTTTTCGGGTGTGAATTTGGGTTTCCAGGTGCAGATTTGGGGTTCCAGGTGCGGATTTGGGGTACCCGGGGGTGAATTTGGGGTTTCCGGGGGGGAATTTGGGGGTTCCAAGTGCGGATTTGGGATTTCCATGAGCGGATTTGGGGTTTCCATGAGCGGATTTGGGATTTCCGGGTGTGGATTTGGGGTTTCCATGGGTGGTTTTGGGGTTTTCGGGTGTGAATTTGGGTTTCCAGGTGCAGATTTGGGGTTCCAGGTGCGGATTTGGCGTTCCCGGGGGTGAATTTGGGGTTTCCGGGGGGGAATTTGGGGGTTCCAAGTGCGGATTTGGGGTTCCAGGTGCGGATTTGGGGTTTATAGGGGGGGGATTTGGGGTTCCAAGAGCGGGTTTGGGATTTACAGGTGCAAATTTGGGGTTTCCGGGTGTGAATTTGGGGGTTCCGGGTGCGGGTTTGGGGTTCCCATGTGCGGATTTTGGGTTCCCGTGTGTAGATTTGGGATTGCCGGGTGTGAATTTGGGGTTTCCATGAGCGGATTTGGGATTTCCGGGTGTGAATTTGGGGTTTCCATGAGCGGATTTGGGATTTCCGGGTGTGAATTTGGGATTTCCGTGAGCGGATTTGGGATTTCCGGGTGTGAATTTGGGATTTCCATGGGTGGTTTTGGGGGTTTTCGGGTGTGAATTTGGGTTTCCAGGTGCAGATTTGAGGTTTCAGGTCCGGATTTGGGGTTTTCGGGTGGGGATTTGGGATTTCCAGGTGGGAATTTGGGATTTCCATGTTTGGATTTGGGTTTCCGGGTGCGGATTTGGGGTTTCCTGGTGGGGATTTGAGGTTCCCATGTGCGGATTTGGGGTGCCAGGAGCGGATTTGGGGTTTCCAGGTGCACATTTAGGGTTTCCTCGGGTAGATTTGGGGTTCCAAGAGCGGATTTGGGGTTCCCATGTGCAGATTTGGGATTTCCAGGTGCAAATTTGGGGTTTTAGGGTGTGAATTTGGGGTTCCCATGTGCGGATTTTGGGTTCCCGTGTGCAGATTTGGGATTGCCGGGTGTGAATTTGGGATTTCCAGGTGCAAATTTGGGGTTTTAGGGTGTGAATTTGGGGTTCCCATGTGCGGATTTTGGGTTCCCGTGTGCAGATTTGGGATTGCCGGGTGTGAATTTGGGATTTCCGGGTGTGAATTTGGGGTTTCCAGGTGCGGATTTGGGGTTCCCAGGTGCGGATTTGGGGTTCCCATGTGAAGATTTGGGGTTCCCAGGTGCGGATTTGGGATTTCCAGGTGCAGATTTGGGTTCCCAGCTGTAGATTTGGGGTTCCCGTGTGCGGATTTGGGGTTCCCATGTTCGGATTTGGGGTTCCCGTGTGCGGATTTGGGGTTCCAGCTGCGTATTTGGGATTTCCAGGTGCGGATTTGGGTTCCCAGTGGCGCATTTGGGGTTCCCAGCTGTAGATTTGGGGTTTCCAGATGCAGATTTGAGGTTCCCAGGTGCGCATTTGGGGTTCCCATGTTCGGATTTGGGGTTCCCGTGTGCGCATTTGGGATTTCCAGGTGCGGATTTGGGGTTCCCATGTTTGGATTTGGGGTTCCAGGTGCGGATTTGGGGTCCCATATTCGGATTTGGTGATTTCCAGGTGCAGATTTGGGGTTCCCAGCTGTAGATTTTGGGTTTCCAGATGCGGATTTGGAGATTCCAGTTGCAGATTTGGGGTTCCCATGTTTGGATTTGGGGTTCCCGTGTGCGGATTTGGGATTTCCAGGTGCGGATTTGGGGGTCCCATACTCGGATTTGGTGTTTCTGGGTGCGGATTTGGGGTTCCAGCTGCGGATTTGGGGTTCCCATGTGTGCCACCATGCCGGGGTGGGGGGTGGCGGTGTCGGTACCGGGTGGCGGTGTCGGGGTACGGGTGTCGGTACCGGGTGGCGGTGGCTGTACCGGGTGGGGGTGTCGGGGTACGGGTGGCTGTACCGGGTGGGGGGTGTCGGTACCGGGTGGCGGTACCGGGTGGGGGGTGGCGCTGTCAGGGTACGGGTGGGGGGTGTCGGTACCGGGTGGGGGTGTCAGTACCGGGTGGCTGTACCGGGGTGGGGGGTGTCGGTACCGGGTGGGGGTGTCGGGGTACGGGTGGCGGTACCGGGTGGGGGTGTCGGGGTACGGGTGGGGGGTGTCAGTACCGGGTGGCGGTGTCGGGGTACGGGTGGCTTTACCGGGTGGGGGTGTCGGTACCGGGTGGCGGGTACCGGGTGGGGGCGGCTGTACCGGGTGGGGGTGTCGGGGGTACGGGTGGCTGTGCCGGGTGGCAGTGTCGGTACCGGGTGGCGGTGTCGGGGTACGGGTGGCTGTACCGGGTGGGGGTGTCGGTACCGGGTGGCGGGTACCGGGTGGGGGTGGCGCTGTCAGGGTACGGGTGGCGGTGTCGGTACCGGGTGGCGGTGGCGGTGTCGGGTGCCGGTGTCGCACAAGGCTCCCTTTGATGCCATCAAAGCCGCTTTGTGCCGGGATTAGGGGGCGGCGCCGCGGGCAGGAGCGGCCCGGGGCCGCTCCGGGGTCACTGGGGGGGCCGCTGTGGGGCCGCTGTGGGGCCGCTGTGGGGTCACTGTGGGGCCGGGGCCGCTCCGGGGTCACTGTGGGGCCGCTGTGGGGCCGCTGTGTGGTCACTGTGGGGGCCGGGGCCGCTCCGGGGTCACTGGGGGGCCGCTGTGGGGCCGCTGTGGGGTCACTGTGGGGCTGGGACCGCTCCGGGGTCACTGTGGGGCCGCTGTGGGGTCACTGTGGGGCTGGGGCCGCTCCGGGGTCACTGTGGGGCCGCTGTGGGGTCACTGTGGGGCTGGGGCCGCTCCGGGGCCGCTCCGGGGTCACTGTGGGGCCGCTGTGGGGCCGCTGTGGGGTCACTGGGGGGCCGCTGTGGGGCTGGGATCGTTGTGGGGGTCGCTCGGGGGCCGCTGTGGGGCTGGGGTCACTGTGGGGTCACTGTGGGGCCGCTGTGGGGCTGGGGTCACTGTGGGGCCGCTGTGGGGTCAGTGTGGGGTCACTGTGGGGCCGCTGTGGGGCTGGGGTCACTGTGGGGCCGCTGTGGGGTCGCTGTGGGGCTGGGGTCACTGTGGGGTCACTGTGGGGCCGGGGCCGCTGTGGGGCCGCTGTGGGGTCACTGTGGGGCCGCTGTGGGGCTGGGGCCGCTCTGGGGTCACTGTGGGGCCGCTGTGGGGCCGGTCCGGGGCCGCTCCGGGGTCACTGGGGGGCCGCTGTGGGGCTGGGGTCACTGTGGGGTCACTGTGGGGCCGCTGTGGGGCCGGGGCCGCTCCGGGGTCACTCGGGGGCCGCTGTGGGGCTGGGGTCAGTGTGGGGTCACTGTGGGGCCGCTGTGGGGCTGGGGTCGCTCCGGGGTCAGTGTGGGGTCACTGTGGGGCCGCTGTGGGGCTGGGGTCGTTCCGGGGCCACTCCGGGGCCGCTGTGGGATTGGGGTCAGTGTAGGGTCTCTGTGGGGCCATTGTGGGGCCGCTGTGGGGCTGGGGCCGCTGTGGGGTCACTGGGGGGCCGGGGCCACTGTGGGGCCGCTGTGGGGTCACTGTGGGGCCGCTGTGGGGCCGCTGTGGGGTCACTGTGGGGCTGGGGCCGCTCCGGGGTCACTGTGGGGCCGCTGTGGGGTCACTGTGGGGCCGCTGTGGCGCCGCTGTGGGGCTGGGGTCACTGTGGGGCCGCTGTGGGGCCGCTGTGGGGTCACTGTGGGGCTGGGGCCGCTCCGGGGTCACTGTGGGGCCGCTGTGGGGTCACTGTGGGGCCGCTGTGGCGCCGCTGTGGGGCTGGGGTCACTGTGGGGCCGCTGTGGGGTCGCTGTGGGGCTGGGGTCACTGTGGGGCCGCTGTGGGGTCACTGTGGGGCCGCTGTGGGGTCACTGTGGGGCCGGGGCCGCTCCGGGGTCACTGGGGGGCCGCTGTGGGGTCACTGTGGGGCCGGGGCCGCTCTGGGGTCACTGTGGGGCCGCTGTGGGGCTGGGGTCAGTGTGGGGTCACTGTGGGGCCGCTGTGGGGCCGGGGCCGCTCCGGGGTCACTGGGGGGCCGCTGTGGAGTCACTGTGGGGTCACTGTGGGGCCGCTCCGGGGTCACTGTGGGGTCACTGTGGGGCTGGGGCCGCTCCGGGGTCACTGTGGGGTCACTGTGGGGCTGGGGTCGTTCCGGGGCTGCTCCGGGGCCGTTGTGGGGCTGGGGTCAGTGTGGGGTCACTGTGGGGCCGCTCTGGGGCCGCGGTGGGGCCGCTGTGGGGTTGGGGTCGGTCTGGGGTCACTTTGGGGTCTCTGAGGTCTCTGTGGGGTTGGGGTCACATTGGGGTCTCTGGGGTCTCTGTGGGGTCTCTATGGGATTTCTGTGGGGTCTCTCTGGGGTCTCTTTGGGGTCTCTGTGGGGTTGGGGTCGCTCTGGGATCACTTTGGGGTCTCTGGGGTCACTTTGGGGTCACTTTGGGGTCTCTGGGGTCACTTTGGGGTCACTTTGGGGTCTCTGGGGTCACTTTGGGGTCTCTGGGGTCACTTTGGGGTCACTTTGGGGACTCTGGGGACTCTGGGGTCACTTTGGGGTCACTTTGGGGTCCCTGGGGTCGGTTTTGAGTCTGGGGGCGGGGGTTGGGCAGGAATGGGGGAGGGGCACCCCCAAATCTGAGCCCAACGCGGAGCCCCCAAATCCCAGTTTGGAAACCCCAAATCCCAGTTTGGAGTCCCCAAATCCCAGTTTGGAAACCCCCAATCCCAGTTTGGAGTCCCCAAATCCCAGTTTGGTGATCCCCAATCCCAGTTTGGTGATCCCAAATCCCAGTTTGGAGTCCCCAAATCCCAGTTTGGAGTTCCCAAATCCCAGTTTGGAGTCCCAATTCCCAGTTTGGAGTCCCAAATCCCAGTTTGGTGATCCCAAATCCCAGTTTGGTGACCCCAAATCCCAGTTTGGTGACCCCAAATCCCAGTTTGGAGTCCCCAAATCCCAGTTTGGAGTTCCCAAATCCCAGTTTGGAATCACCAAATCCCAGTTTGGTGTCACCAATCCCAGTTTGGAGTCCCCCAATCCCAGTTTGGAGTCCCCAAATCCCAGTTTGGAATCACCAAATCCCAGTTTGGTGATCCCAAATCCCAGTTTGGAGCCTCCAAATCCCAGTTTGGAGGCCCCAATCCCAGTTTGGAGTCCCCAAATCCCAGTTTGGAGTCCCCGAAATCCCAGTTTGGAGTCCCCAATCCCAGTTTGGAGTCCCCCAAATCCCAGTTTGGAGTCCCCAAATCCCAGTTTGGAGTCCCCCAAATCCCAGTTTGGAGTTCCCAAATCCCAGTTTGGAGTCCCCAAATCCCAGTTTGGTGATCCCAAATCCCAGTTTGGAGTCCCCAAATCCCAGTTTGGAGTCCCCAAATCCCAATTTGGTGATCCCAAATCCCAGTTTGGAGTCCCCAAATCCCAGTTTGGTGATCCCAAATCCCAGTTTGGAGTCCCCAAATCCCAGTTTGGAGTCCCCAAATCCCAGTTTGGAGTCCCCAATCCCAGTTTGGACTCCCCAAATCCCAGTTTGGAGTCCCCAATCCCAGTTTGGTGATCCCAAATCCCAGTTTGGAGATCCCAATCCCAGTTTGGAATCCCGAAATCCCAGTTTGGAGTCCCCCAATCCCAGTTTGGAGTCCCCAATCCCAGTTTGGAGTCCCCCAAATCCCAGTTTGGAGTCCCCAAATCCCAGTTTGGTGTCACCAATCCCAGTTTGGAGTCCCCCAATCCCAGTTTGGATTCCCCAATCCCAGTTTGGAGTCCCCAAATCCCAGTTTGGAGTCCCCAATCCCAGTTTGGAGTTCCCAAATCCCAGTTTGGTGATCCCAAATCCCAGTTTGGAGTCCCCCAAATCCCAGTTTGGAATCCCCAAATCCCAGTTTGGTGATCCCAAATCCCAGTTTGGAGTCCCCCAATCCCAGTTTGGATTCCCCAATCCCAGTTTGGAGTCCCCAAATCCCAGTTTGGAGTCCCCAATCCCAGTTTGGAGTTCCCAAATCCCAGTTTGGTGATCCCAAATCCCAGTTTGGAGTCCCCAAATCCCAGTTTGGAGTTCCCAAATCCCAGTTTGGAGTCCCCAAATCCCAGTTTGGAGTCCCCAATCCCAGTTTGGAGTTCCCAAATCCCAGTTTGGTGATCCCAAATCCCAGTTTGGAGTTCCCAAATCCCAGTTTGGTGATCCCAAATCCCAGTTTGGAGTCCCCAAATCCCAGTTTGGAGTCCCCAAATCCCAGTTTGGTGACCCCAAATCCCAGTTTGGAGTTCCCAAATCCCAGTTTGGAGTCCCCAATCCCAGTTTGGAGTCCCCAGTCCCAGTTTGGAGTCCCCAGATCCCAGTTTGGAATCACCAAATCCCAGTTTGGAGTCCCCAAATCCCAGTTTGGTGTCCCAAATCCCAGTTTGGTGTCCCAAATCCCAGTTTGGAGTCCCCCAAATCCCAGTTTGGAGTCCCCAAATCCCAGTTTGGTGATCCCAAATCCCAGTTTGGTGATCCCAAATCCCAGTTTGGAGTCCCCCAAATCCCAGTTTGGAGTCCCCAAATCCCAGTTTGGAGTCTTCCAATCCCAGTTTGGAGTCCCCCAATCCCAGTTCCCATCTATCAAAAATCCCGGGAATTTGGGATCCCTCGGAAATTCTGGAAATTGTCCCCAGTCCCCGCCCAGTCCCATTCCAGTTCATCCCAGTTCATCCCAGTTTGTCCCAGTTCATCCCAGTTTGTCCCAGTTCCTTCCCAGTTCCTCCCAGTTCCTTCCCAGTCCATCCCAGTCCATCCCAGTCCCATCCCAGTTCATCCCAGTTTGTCCCAGTTCCCTCCCAGTTCATCCCAGTTTATCCCAGTCCACCCCAGTCCATCCCAGTCCCTCCCAGTCCATCCCAGTTTATGCCAGTCCATCCCAGTCCCTCCCAGTCCATCCCAGTTTGTCCCAGTTCCCTCCCAGTTTGTTCTAGTTCATCCCAGTTTGTCCCAGTCCCATTCCAGTTCATCCCAGTTCCTCCCAGTTCATCCCAGTTTGTCCCAGTTCCTTCCCAGTTCCTCCCAGTTCCATCCCAGTCCATCCCAATCCCATCCCAGTTCATCCCAGTTTGTCCCAGTCCCTCCCAGTTTGTCCCAGGCCCTCCCAGTTTATCCCAGTCCATCCCAGTTTATCCCAGTCCATCCCAGTTCCCTCCCAGTTTGTCCCAGTCCCTCCCAGTTTATCCCAGTCCACCCCAGTTTATCCCAGTCCATCCTAGTTTATCCCAGTCCTTCCCAGTTTGCCCCAGTTCCCTCCCAGTCCCATCCCAGTCCTTCCCAGTTCATCCCAGTCCCTCCCAGTTCATCCCAGTTTGTCCCAGTTCCCTCCCAGTCCACCCCAGTCCATCCCAGTTTATCCCAGTTCCTCCCAGTTTATCCCAGTCCCTCCCAGTCCATCCCAGTTTGTTCCCAGTCCATCCCAGTTTATCCCAGTTTGTCCCAGTCCCTCCCAGTCCATCCCAGTTTGTTCCCAGTCCATCCCAGTTTATCCCAGTTTGTCCCAGTCCCTCCCAGTCCATCCCAGTTCCTCCCAGTCCCTCCCAGTCCATCCCAGTTCCCTCCCAGTTCATCCCAGTTTATCCCAGTTTATCCCAGTCCCTCCCAGTTTGTCCCAGTCCCAAACTGGTTTTCCCTCCCCGGCACCGGGGGGGTCCCAAAGGCACAAACGGGGCCGGAAGTGAAAAAAAAAAAAGATAAAAAAGAAAAAAAAAAGATAAAAAACGAGAAAAAAACGAGAAAAAAGTGGAGATTTTTAATCACTGGGGGAGGGGCAGGTCCTGGCAGGGCCATGGGCAGGAACAGGTCCTGGCAGGGTCACGGGCAGAGACAGGGCCAGGTCCTGGCAGGGCCATGGACAGAGACAGGTCCTGGCAGGGTCAGGGGCAGAGACAGGGCCAGGTCCTGGTAGGGTCCTGAGCAGCACCTGCAGGTCCTGGCAGGGCCATGGACAGAGACAGGGCCAGGTCCTGGCAGGGCCATGGGCAGGAACAGGTCCTGGCAGGGTCAGGGCCAGGGCCAGGTCCTGGCAGGGTCCTGAGCAGCACCTGCAGGTCCTGACAGGGCCATGGACAGAGACAGGGCCAGGTCCTGGCAGGGCCAGGGGCAGAGACAGGGCCAGGTCCTGGCAGGGCCAGAGGCAGCACTCCCAGGTCCTGGCAGGGCCATGAGCAGCACCCCCAGGTCCTGGCAGGGTCAGGGCCAGGGCCAGGTCCTGGCAGGGCTATGGGCAGCACTCCCAGGTCCTGGCAGGGCCATGAGCAGCACCCCCAGGTCCTGGCAGGGTCAGGACCAGGGCCAGGTCCTGGCAGGGTCATGGACAGAGACAGGGCCAGGTCCTGGCAGGGTCCTGAGCAGCACCTGCAGGTCCTGGCAGGGCCATGGACAGAGACAGGGCCAGGTCCTGGCAGGGCCAGGGGCAGAGACAGGGCCAGGTCCTGGCAGGGCCAGAGGCAGCACCTGCAGGTCCTGGCAGGGCCATGGACAGAGACAGGGCCAGGTCCTGGCAAGGCCAGGGGCAGAGACAGGGCCAGGTCCTGGCAGGGCCAGGGGCAGCACTCCCAGGTCCTGGCAGGGCCATGAGCAGCACCCCCAGGTCCTGGCAGGGTCAGGGCCAGGGCCAGGTCCTGGCAGGGCTATGGGCAGCACTCCCAGGTCCTGGCAGGGCCATGAGCAGCACCCCCAGGTCCTGGCAGGGTCAGGACCAGGGCCAGGTCCTGGCAGGGCTATGGGCAGCACTCCCAGGTCCTGGCAGGGCCATGAGCAGCACCCCCAGGTCCTGGCAGGGTCAGGACCAGGGCCAGGTCCTGGCAGGGTCATGGACAGAGACAGGGCCAGGTCCTGGCAGGGTCCTGAGCAGCACCTGCAGGTCCTGGCAGGGCCATGGACAGAGACAGGGCCAGGTCCTGGCAGGGCCAGGGGCAGCACTCCCAGGTCCTGGCAGGGCCATGAGCAGCACCCCCAGGTCCTGGCAGGGTCAGGACCAGGGCCAGGTCCTGGCAGGGCCATGGACAGAGACAGGGCCAGGTCCTGGCAGGGCCAGAGGCATCACCCCCAGGTCCTGGCAGGGTCAGGACCAGGGCCAGGTCCTGGCAGGGTCATGGACAGAGACAGGGCCAGGTCCTGGCAGGGTCCTGAGCAGTACCTGCAGGTCCTGGCAGGGCCATGGGCAGCACCCTCAGGTCCTGGCAGGGTCAGGGCCAGGGCCAGGTCCTGGCAGGGTCCTGAGCAGCACTCCCAGGTCCTGGCAGGGCCATGGGCAGCACTCCCAGGTCCTGGCAGGGTCATGGACAGCTCCGCCAGGTCCTGGCAGGGCCATGGACAGAGACAGGGCCAGGTCCTGGCAGGGCCATGGGCAGCGCTCCCAGGTCCTGGCAGGGCTAGGGGCAGGAACAGGGCCAGGGCCAGGTCCTGGCAGGACCATGGGCAGCTCCGCCAGGTCCTGGCAGGGCCAGGGGCAGGAACAGGGTCAGGGACAGGTCCTGGCAGGGCTATGGGCAGCGCTCCCAGGTCCTGGCAGGGCCATGGGCAGCACTCCCAGGTCCTGGCAGGGCCATGGGCAGCACTCCCAGGTCCTGGCAGGGCCATGGAGAGCACTCCCAGGTCCTGGCAGGGCCATGGAGAGCACTCCCAGGTCCTGGCAGGGCCATGGGCAGCACCCCCAAGGTCCTGGCAGGGCCATGGACGGAGACAGGGCCAGGTCCTGGCAGGGCCATGGGCAAGGCCAGGTCCTGGCAGGGCCATGGACAGAGACAGGGCCAGGTCCTGGCAGGACCATGGACAGCTCCGCCAGGTCCTGGCAGGGCCAGGGGCAGGAACAGGGTCGGGGTCAATCCATAAAGTGCCGAAAACGCCGCGAGGGCTCCACCGGAGCCGGGGGGGGGGGTCCCCAAAAGCCCCCGGGGGGTCCCCAAAATCCCCCTGGGGGTCCCCAAAAGCCCCCGGGTATTGCATTGATCCGACATTCATTCATTGCAGAGCCCCGGAACGGGGACTTGGGGGGGCCCGGGGGGCTTCGGGGGTCCCCCCGGGGGGGTTTGGGGGTCCCGGGGGGATTTGGGGGGTCCCCCAGGGGGGATTTTGGGGTCCCAGGTGGGGTTTGGGGGGTCCCGGGGGGATTCGGGGGCTCCCTGGATGATTTGGGGGTCCCCAGGGCAGATTTGGGGGTCCCCCAGGGGGGATTTGGGGGCTCCCTGGATGATTTGGGGGGTCCCCCCGGGGGGGTTTGGGGGTCCCGGGGGGATTTGGGGGGTCCCCCAGGGGGGGATTTTGGGGTCCCAGGTGGGGTTTGGGGGGTCCCCCCGGGGGGATTTGGGGGTCGCCCAGGGGGAGATTTGGGGGCTCCCTGGATGATTTGGGGGTCCTCAGGGGGAATTTCGGGGGTCCCAGGTGGGATTTGGGGGTTTCCTGGGTGATCTGGGGGGTCCCCGGATGATTTGGGGGTCCCCAGGAGGGATTTGGGGGTCCCCCCGGGGGGATTTGGGGGGTCCCTGGATGATTTGGGGGGGTCCCCGGATGATTTGGGGGTCCCCCAGGGGGAATTCTGGGGGTCCCGGGGGGATTTGGGGGGGGATCCCGTGATCCCTGGGGGTGTCTCGGTGGGATTTGGGGGGTGTCCCGGGTCTGTCCCGGGGGGATTTGGGGGGGGTTTGGGGATCCCAGGACCCCTGGGGGGGGGTTTGGTTCTGTCCCGGGTCTGTCCCGGTCCATCCCGGGTGTGTCCCGGGGGGATTTGGGGGATCCCGGGACCCCTGGGCGGAGGGGGTTCGGGGCTGTCCCGGGTTTGTCCCGGTTCATCCCGGGTGTTTCGCGAGGGGATCTGGGGGGGTCTGGGGATGCCAGGACCCCTGGGGGTGGTTCGGGGCTGTCCCGGGTGTGTCCTGGTCCATCCCGGGGCTGTCCCGGGTTTGTCCCGGGTCTGTACCGGGGGGGATTTGGGGGGGTTTGGGGGATGCTGGGACCCCTGGGGGGGGTTTGGTTCTGTCCCGGGTGTGTCCCGGTCCATCCCGGGGCTGTCCCGGGTTTGTCCCGGTTCTGTCCCGAGGGGATTTGGGGGGGTCTGGGGATGCCAGGACCCCTGGGGGTGGTTCGGGGCTGTCCCGGGTGTGTCCCGGTCCATCCCGGGGCTGTCCCGGGTTTGTCCCGGTTCTGTCCCGAGGGGATTTGGGGGGGTCTGGGGATGCCAGGACCCCTGGGGGTGGTTCGGGGCTGTCCCGGGTGTGTCCCCGGTCCATCCCGGGGCTGTCCCGGGTTTGTCCCGGTTCTGTCCCGGGGGGGATTTTGGGGGGGTTTGGGGATGCCGGGATCCCTGGGGGGTAGTTCGGTTCTGTCCCAGGTGTGTCCCAGTCCATCCTGGGGCTGTCCCGGGTTTGTCCCGGTTCTGTCCCGAGAGGATTTGGGGGGGTTTGGGGGATGCTGGGACCCCTGGGGGGGGGGGTTGGTTCTGTCCCGGGTGTGTCCCGGTTCTGTCCCGGGGGGGATTTGGGGGGGTTTGGGGATGCTGGGACCCCTGGGGGTGGTTCGGGGCTGTCCCGGTTCCGTCCCGGTTCTGTCCCGGTTCTGTCCCGGTTCGTCCCGGGTGTGTCCCGGGTGTGTCAGGGCTCGCAGTTGAGCACGTAGTAGTCGTGCACGTACATGAGCACGGCGATGGGCTGGCCCAGGATCAGCGACATCCACACGGCCGCGTTGCCGTAGTGACCGCGCAGGAAGCGCGACACCAGCCACGCCAGCGGGATCTGGGGACAGGGACACCGACACTCAGGGGTGGCACCTGTGCCATCCCCCTGTCACCTCCTGTCACCCCTGTGCCACCCCTGTCACCTCCCTGCCCTGTGACACAGCCACGCCAGCGGGATCTGGGGACAGGGACACCGACGGGGACACTCAGGGGTGGCACCTGGTGGCACCTGTGCCAGCCCCTGTCACCTCCCTGCCAGCCCCTGTCACCCCTGTGCCACCCCTGTCACCTCCTGTCACCCCTGTGCCACCCCTGTCACCTCCCTGCCCCGCGACACCAGCCACGCCAGCGGGATCTGGGGGACAGGGACAGCGACAGGGACACTCAGGGGTGGCACCTGGTGGCACCTGTGCCAGCCCCCTGTGACCCCTGTGCCACCCCTGTCACTTCCTGTCACCTCCCTGCCCCGCGACACCAGACACGCCAGCGGGATCTGGGGACAGGGACAGCGACAGGGACACTCAGGGGTGGCACCTGTGCCATCCCCCTGTGACCTCCTGTCACCCCTGTGCCACCCCTGTCACCTCCCTGCCCCGTGACACAGCCATGCCAGCGGGATCTGGGGACAGGGACAGCGACAGGGACACTCAGGGGTGGCACCTGTGCCATCCCCCTGTCACCCCTATGCCACCCCGGTCACCTCCTGTCACCCCTGTCACCTCCCTGCCCTGTGACACAGCCACGCCAGCGGGATCTGGGGACACGGGGACACTCAGGGGTGGCACCTGTGCCATCCCCCTGTGACCCCTGTGCCACCCCTGCCACCTCCCTGCCCCGCAACACCAGCCACGCCAGCGGGATCTGGGGACAGGGACAGGGACACTCAGGGGTGGCACCTGGTGGCACCTGTGCCATCCCCCTGTCACCCCTGTGCCACCCCGGTCACCTCCTGTCACCTCCTGTCACCCCTGTGCCACCCCTGTCACCTCCTGTCACCTCCCTGCCCTGTGACACAGCCACGCCAGTGCGATCTGGGGGACACGGGGACAGGGACAAGGACAGGGATGGATACAGGGACAAGGACATGGGGACAGGGACAGGGACAGACACAGGACAGGGGCATGGGGACAGGGACAAGGACAGAGGACAGAGGACAGGGACAAGGACAGGGATGGACACAGGGACAAGGACATGGGGACAGGGACAAGGACAGGGATGGACACAGGACAGGGATGGGGACAGGGACAAGGACAGAGGACAGGGACAAGGGACACAGGGACAGGGACATGGGGACAGGGACAGGGACAGAGGACAGGGACAAGGACAGGGATGGACACAGGGACAGGGACAAGGACAGGGATGGATACAGGGACAGGGACATGGGGACAGGGACAGGGATGGACACAGGACAGGGATGGGGACAGGGACAAGGACAGAGGACAGGGACAAGGGACACAGGGACAGGGACAGGGACAAGGGACACAGGGACAGGGACACAGGGACAAGGACAGAGGACAGGGACAAGGACAAGGACAAGGGACAGGGACAGGGGACACAGGGACAGGGACATTGTCCTCGCCTTTTTGGGGACCCCAAATCCACTGTCATCGTTCCTCCCCCATTTTCGGGGTGCCCGTTTTTGGGGGTGCCCATTTTTGGGGTGCCCTGTATTTCGGGGGTGCCCGTGTTTTTGGGTTGCCCATTTTTGGGGGTGCCCGTGTTTCGGTGTCCCCCATTTTCGAGGTGCCCGTGTTTTTGGGGTGCCCGTGTTTATGGGGTGCCCGTGTTTATGGGGTGCCCTGCATTTGGGGGTGCCCATTTTCGGGGTGCCCCATTTTTGGGTTGCCCATTTTCGGGGTGCCCTGCATTTGGGGGTGCCCATTTTCGGGGTGCCCTGTGTTTTTTGGGGTGCCCGTGCTTTGAGGTGCCCGTGTTTTCGGGGTGCCCCGTGTTTTTGGGTTGCCCGTTTTTGGGTTGTCCATTTTCGGGTTGCCCATTTTCGGGGTGCCCTGTATTTCGGGGTGCCCGTGTTTTCGGGGTGCCCGTGTTTTTGGGGTGCCCGTGTTTTGGTGTGCCCGTGTTTGGAGGTACCCTGTATTTTGGGGTGCCTCGTTTTTGGGGTGCCCGTGGTTTTGGGTTGCCCGTGTTTCGGGGTGCCCTGTATTTGGGGGTGCCCATTTTCGGGGTGCCCTGTATTTGGGGGTGCCCATTTTCGGGGTGCCCTGTGTTTTTGGGGTGCCCCATTTTTGGGTTGTCCATTTTCGGGGTGCCCTGTATTTGGGGGTGCCCGTTTTTGGGGTGCCCATTTTTGGGGTGCCCTGTATTTGGGTTGCCCATTTTCGGGGTGCCCGTGTTTCGGGGTGTCCCTGTTTTTTGGGTGCCCGCGTTTTTGGGGTGCCCGTGTTTCGGTGTCCCCCATTTTCAGGGCGCCCTGTATTTCGAGGTGCCCGTGTTTTCGAAGTGCCCTGGATTTTGGGGTGCCTCGTTTTTGGGGTGCCCGTGGTTTTGGGGTGCCGTGTTTTTGGGTTGCCCGTTTTTGGGGTGCCCGTGTTTTGGGGTGCCCATTTTTGGGTTGCCCGTGTTTTGGTGTGCCCGTGTTTGGAGGTACCCTGTATTTTGGGGTGCCTCGTTTTTGGGTGCCCGTGGTTTTGGGTTGCCCGTGGTTTTGGGGTGCCCGTGTTTTTGGGTTGCCTGTTTTTGGGTGCCCGTGTTTTGGGGTGCCCATTTTTGGGGTGCCCATTTTTGGGTTGCCCGTGTTTTGGTGTGCCCGTGTTTGGAGGGTACCCTGTATTTTGGGGTGCCCCGTTTTTGGGGTGCCCGTGGTTTCGGTGTGCCCGTGTTTTGGGGTGCCCTGCATTTTGGGGCGCCCTGTATTTCGGGGCGCTCTGTATTTCGGGGTGCCCATTTTTTGGGTTGCCCTGTATTTTGGGGTGCCCATTTTCGGGGTGCCCTCTATTTGGGGTGCCCCGTTTTTGGGGTGCCCGTGTTTTTGGGTTGCCCGTGTTTGGGTTGCCCGTTTTTGGGTTGCCCGTTTTTGGGGTGCCCTGTATTTTGGGTTGCCCGTTTTTGGGTTGCCCGTTTTGGGGTGCCCGTGTTTTTGGGTTGCCCGTTTTTGGGGTGCCCATTTTTGGGGTGCCCGTGTTTGGAGGTACCCTGTATTTTGGGTTGCCCGTGTTTTTGGGTTGCCCGTGTTTTTGGGTTGCCCATGTTTTTGGGGTGCCCGTTTTTGGGGTGCCCGTGTTTTTGGGGTGCCCGTGTTTGGAGGTACCCTGTTTATTTTGGGGTGCCCTGTATTTCGGTGTCCCCCATTTTTGGGGTGCCCGTGTTTTTGGGTTGCCCATTTTTGGGTTGCCCTGTATTTTGGGGTGCCCATTTTCGGGGTGCCCTCTATTTGGGGTGCCCCGTTTTTGGGGTGCCCGTGTTTTTGGGTTGCCCGTGTTTGGGTTGCCCGTTTTTGGGTTGCCCGTTTTTGGGGTGCCCTGTATTTTGGGTTGCCCGTTTTTGGGTTGCCCGTTTTGGGGGTGCCCCGTGTTTTTTGGGTTGCCCGTTTTTGGGGTGCCCATTTTTGGGGTGCCCGTGTTTGGAGGTACCCTGTATTTTGGGTTGCCCGTGTTTTTGGTTGCCCGTGTTTTTGGGTTGCCCATGTTTTTGGGGTGCCCGTTTTTGGGGTGCCCGTGTTTTTGGGGTGCCCGTGTTTGGAGGTACCCTGTTATTTTGGGGTGCCCTGTATTTCGGTGTCCCCCATTTTTGGGGTGCCCGTGTTTTTGGGTTGCCCATTTTTGGGGTGCCCTGTATTTTGGGGTGCCCGTGTTTTTGGGGTGCCCATATTTTGGGGTGCCCGTGTTTTTGGGGTGCCCTCACCCACCTGTGCCGCCATGCCCATGAAGGCCCAGAGCCGGAACATGCGCAGGGGGACGCTCACCAGGTACTGCGGGGACAGCGGGGGGGACCCCGTTTTTGGGGGGCCCCCCGGGAATCTGGGGGTGCCCCATGGGGGATTGGGGGGTTCCCGATGGGGATTGGGGGGTTCCCGATGGGGGATTTGGGGGGTTCTGAGTGGGAATTTGGGGGTTCTGAGTGGTAATTTGGGGTTCCCGATGGGGATTTGGGGATCCTGAGTGGGAATTTGGGGGTGCCCCATGGGGATTGGGGGGTTCCCGATGGGGATTGGGGGGTTCCCCATGGGGATTTCGGGGTTCCTGAGTGGGAATTTGGGGTTCCCGATGGGGATTGGGAGGTTCCCGATGGGGATTGGGGTGTTCCCAGTGGGAATTTGGGGTTCCTGATGGGGATTTTGGGAGTTCCCAGAGGGATTTTGGGGGCTCTGAGTGGGAATTTGGGGTTCCCGATGGGGATTTGGGGTTCATGGGGGATTTCGGGGTTCCTGAGTGGGAATTTGGGGTTCCCGATGGGGATTGGGAGGTTCCCGATGGGGATTGGGGTGTTCCCAGTGGGAATTTGGGGTTCCTGATGGGGATTTTGGGAGTTCCCAGAGGGATTTTGGGGGCTCTGAGTGGGGAATTTGGGGTTCCCGATGGGGATTTGGGGGTTCTGAGTGGGAATTTGGGGGTTCCCCGATGGGAATTTTGGGGTTCCCCATGGGGATTTGGGCGTTCTGATGGGATTTTGGGAGTTCCCAGAGGGGATTTTGGGGGCTCTGAGTGGGAATTTGGGGTTCCCGATGGGGATTTGGGGGTTCTGAGTGGGAATTTGGGGTTCTGATGGGGAATTTGGGGGTTCCCGATGGGGATTTGGGGGTTCCCATGGGGATTTGGGCGTTCTGATTGGGAATTTGGGAGTTCCCAGAGGGATTTTGGGGCCTCTGAGTGGGAATTTGGGGGTTCCCGATGGGGATTTGGGGGTTCTGAGTGGGAATTTTGGGGTTCCCGATGGGGATTTGGGGGTTCTGAGTGGGAATTTGGGGTTCCCGATGGGGATCTGGGGGTTCCTGATGGGGATTTGGGGGGTTCCAAGTGGGATTTTGGGGTTCTCTATGGCGATTTTGGAGTTCTCAAGTGGGATTTGGGGGGTTCTGAGTGGGAATTTGGGATTCCCAAGTGGGGATTTGGGGGTTCTGAGTGGGGATTTGGGGTTCCTGATGGGGAATTTGGGGGTTCCCGATGGGGATTTGGGGTTCCCCATGGGGATTTGGGCGTTCTGATTGGGAATTTGGGAGTTCCCAGAGGGATTTTGGGGCCTCTGAGTGGGAATTTGGGGGTTCCCGATGGGGATTTGGGGTTCTGAGTGGGAATTTGGGGTTCCCGATGGGGATTTGGGGGTTCTGAGTGGGAATTTGGGGTTCCCGATGGGGATCTGGGGGTTCCTGATGGGGATTTGGGGGGTTCCAAGTGGGATTTTGGGGTTCTCTATGGCGATTTTGGGAGTTCTCAAGTGGGATTTGGGGGGTTCTGAGT
>NC_071571.1:153610493-153638148 GCF_024509145.1 Vidua macroura | reverse complement strand
AATGTCACCTAAACCCCCCCGGGACCCCCCCCCGGTGTCACCTGAACCCCCCTGAGACCCCCCCAATGTCACCGCCCCCCACCCCGGGACCCCCCAAATGTCACCTGAATCCCCCCGGGACCCCCCCCCGGTGTCACCTGAACCCCCCTGAGACGCCCCCCCGGTGTCACCTCCCCCCCTCAGGACCCCCCCCATTGTCACCTGAACCCCCCCGGACCCCCCCCAATGTCACCGCCCCCCACCCCGGGACCCCCAAAATGCCACCTGAACCCCCCCTGGGACCCCCCCGGTGTCACTTGGACCCCCCCAATGTCCCCCTGTTGCCACCTTGCCCCATGGGACCCCCCCCCAGTGTCACCACCCCCCCGGGACCCCCCCCAGTGTCACCTGAACCCCCCTGAGACGCCCCCCCAATGTCACCTCCCCCCCTCAGGACCCCCCCATTGTCACCTGAGACCCCCTCAATGTCCCCCTGTTGTCACCTCCCCCCATGGGACCCCCCCATTGTCACCTGAGACCCCCTCAATGTCCCCCTGTTGTCACCTCCCCCCATGGGACACTCCCCAATGTCACCGCCCCCCCCCCGGGACCCCCCCATTGTCACCTGAGACCCCCCCCAATGTCCCCTCCCCCAATGTCACCTGTGCGCCCCCAATGTCACCTGAACCCCCCCAATGTCACCTGAACCCCCCATTGTCACCTGAACCCCCCCCAATGTCACCTGTGCCCCTCCCCCAATGTCCCCTGGCCCCTCCCCCCGCGGTGAATTTGGGGCCCCCCCGGGGGGTCCCCGCTGACCCCTCCCCCTCCCCCTCCCCCCCCCCAGGTGCGGCTGCTGCCCCTCCCCCACCCGCGGGCCCGGAGCGGCCCCGGAGCGACCCCGCGGTGAGGGGGAGGGGCGGGGGGAGGGACCCCCACCCAAATTGGGGGGGAGGGGCAGGGAGGGACCCCCACCCGAATTGGGGGGGGAGGGGCAGGGAGGGACCCCCACCCAAAATGGGGAGGGACCCCCACCCGAAATTAGGGGGGAGGGGCAGGGAGGGACCCCCACCCAAAATGGGGAAGGACCCCCACCCAAAATTAGGGGGGAGGGGCAGGAAGGGACCCCCACCCAAATTGGGGGGGAGGGGCAGGAAGGGACCCCCACCCAAATTGGGGGGGGAGGGGCGGGGGGGGAGGGACCCCAACCCGAAATGGGGAGGGACCCCCACCCAAAATGGGGGGGAGGGGCAGGGGGAGAGAGAGACCCCCACCCGAAATGGGGGGGAGGGGCGAGGACCACCCCAAATTGGGGGAGGGACCCCCACCCTAAATTAGGGGGGGAGGGGCAGGGAGGGACCCCTACCCAAATTAGGGGGGAGGGACCCCCGCCCTAAATTAGGGGGGAGGGGCAGGGGGAAAGACCCCCACCCAAATTGGGGGAGGGACCCCCGCCCTAAATTAGGGGGGAGGGGCAGGGAGGGACCCCCACCCAAATTGGGGAGGGACCCCCGCCCTAAATTAGGGGGGAGGGGTGAGGGGAGGAGACCCCCACCCAAATTGGGGGGGAGGGGCCCCCACCCAATATTAGGGGGGGAGGGGCGAGGGGAGGAGACCCCCACCCTAATTGTGGGGGAGGGGCGAGGACCACCCCAAATTGGGGGGGAGGGGCAGGGGAGAGACCCCCACCCAAATTGAGGGGGGGAGGGGCAGGGGGAGAGACCCCCACCCAAATTGGGGGGGAGGGGCAGGGAGGAGACCCCCACCCAAATTGTGGGGGAGGGGAGGGACCCTCACCCAAATTGGGGGGGAGGGGCGAGGGGAGGAGACCCCCACCCTAATTGTGGGGGAGGGGCGAGGACCACCCCAAATTGGGGGGGGAGGGACCCCCACCCAAATTAGGGGGGGAGGGGCGAGGGGAGGAGACCCCCACCCAAATTAGGGGGGAGGGGCAGGGAGGGACCCTCACCCTAATGGGGGGGGGGTGGGGGGGGTTTCACCCCCAAATTGGGGGGGGGGGAGGGGTCCCTGAGGGGGTTTGGAGGGTCCCAGACCCCAGACCCAAATTGGGGGGGGGTCACAGGGGGTTCAGGACCCCAGACCCAAATTGGGGGGGGGGGTCACAGGGGGTTCAGGACCCCAGACCCAAATTGGGGGGGGTCACAGGGGGGTTCAGGACCCCAGACCCAAATTGGGGGGGGGGGTCACAGGGGGTTCAGGACCCCAGACCCAAATTGGGGGGGGGGGTCACAGGGGGTTCAGGACCCCAGACCCAAATTGGGGGGGGTCACAGGGGGGGTTCAGGACCCCAGACCCAAATTGGGGGGGGGTCACAGGGGGTTCAGGACCCCAGACCCAAATTGGGGGGGGGGTCACAGGGGGTTCAGGACCCCAGACCCAAATTGGGGGGGGTCACAGGGGGTTCAGGACCCCAGACCCAAATTGGGGGGTCCTGGGGGGGTCACAGGGGGGGTCAGGACCCCAGACCCAAATTGGGGGGGTCACAGGGGGGGTTCAGGACCCCAGACCCAAATTGGGGGGGGGTCACAGGGGGTTCAGGACCCCAGACCCAAATTGGGGGGGGTCACAGGGGGTTCAGGACCCCAGACCCAAATTGGGGGGGTCACAGGGGGTTCAGGACCCCAGACCCAAATTGGGGGGTCTTGGGGGGCTCTGGTGGGGGGAGGGGACATTTGGGGGGTCCCCGGGGGGGTCCTGGAGGGGGGAGGAGCCTCTTGGGGTCCTTGAGCTCAGCCATGACCCCTGACCCCAACCTTTGACCCCTGACCCCAACCCCTGACCCCAGCCATGACCCCTGACCCCAGCCATGACCCCTGACCCTTGACCTTTGCCCTGTCCCCATCCGCTCACCTCCTGACCCTGGGGGTGACCCCTGACCTTTGACCCCTGACCTGTCCTTGTCCCTGTCTGGTCTCTGCCCACGCCCTGGTGGCCTCAGTGACCCCTGACCTTTGACCCTTGACCTGTCCCCCACAGATCCCTGCCCACACCCTGGTGGCCTCAATGACCCCTGACCTTTGACCCTTGACCTATCCCTGTGGCAGGTCCCTGGTGGCCCTGGGGCTGTCAGTGACCCCTGACCTGTCCCTGACCCCTGACCCCTGACCCCTGACCCCTGACGTGTCCCGTCCCCCGCAGGTCCCCGATAGCCCCACGGCGGCGCTCGGTGGCCCTGGGGGTGTCCCTGGTAGCCCTGGGGGTTCAGTGGCCCTGGGGGTGTCCGTGGTGGCCCCATGGTGGCGCTCGGGTGGCCCTGGGGCTGTCACTGACCCCTGACCCCTGACCTGTCCCTGCAGGTCCCTGGTAGCCCCCCAGCAGCGCTCGGTGGCCCTCGGGGGGTCCCTGGTGGCCCTGGGGGGGTCAGTGGTGGCCCTGGGGGTGGCCCTGGGGGTTCAGTGGCCCTGGGGATGTCCCTGGTGGCCCCATGGTGGCGGTTGGTGGCCCTGGGGCTGTCCCTGACCCCTGACCTGTCCCCGCAGGTCCCCGGTAGCCCCCCAGCAGCGCTCGGTGGCCCTGGGGGGGTCAGTGGTGGCCCTGGGGGGTCGGTGGCCCTGGGGGTGTCCCTGGTGGCCCTGGGGGGTTCAGTGGCCCTGGGGGTGTCCCTGGTGGCCCCATGGTGGCGGTTGGTGGCCCTGGGGCTGTCAGTGACCCCTGACCCCTGACCCCTGACCTGTCCCGTCCCCGCAGGTCCCCGGTGGCCCCGCGGCGGCGCTCGGTGGCCCTGGAGGTTCAGTGGCCCTGGGGGTGTCCCTGGTGGCCCTGGGGGTGTCTCTGGTGGCCCTGGGGGTTCAGTGGCCCTGGGGGTGTCCCTGGTGGCCCTGGGGGTGTCTCTGGTGGCCCTGGGGGTTCGGTGGCCCTGGGGGTGTCCCTGGTGGCCCCGTGGTGGCGGTTGGTGGCCCTGGGGCTGTCACTGACCCCTGACCTGTCCCTGCAGGTCCCTGGTAGCCCCCCAGCAGCGCTCGGTGGCCCTGGGGATGTCCCTGGTGGCCCTGGGGGTGGCCCTGGTGGCCCTGGGAGGTTCAGTGGCCCTGGGGGCGTCCCTGGTGGCCCTGGGGGTGGCCCTGGGGGTTCAGTGGCCCTGGGGGTGTCCGTGGTGGCCCCATGGTGGCGCTCGGTGGCCCTGGGGCTGTCAGTGACCCCTGGCCTGTCCCTGCAGGTCCCTGGTAGCCCCCCAGCAGCTCTCGGTGGCCCCGGGGGTGTCCCTGGTGGCCCCGGGGGTGTCCCTGGTGGCCCTGGGGGTTCGGTGGCCCTGGGGGTGTCCCTGGTGGCCCTGGGGGGGTCAGTGGTGGCCCCTGGGGGTTCGGTGGCCCTGGGGGTGGCCACGGTGGCCCTGGGGGTGTCCCTGGTGGCCCCATGGTGGCGGTTGGTGGCCCTGGGGCTGTCACTGACCCCTGACCTGTCCCTGACCCCTGACCCCTGACCTGTCCCTGCAGGTCCCTGGTAGCCCCCCAGCAGTGCTCGGTGGCCCCGGGGGTGTCCCTGGTGGCCCTGGGGCTGTCAGTGACCCCTGACCCCTGACCCCTGACCTGTCCCGTCCCCGCAGGTCCCCGGTGGCCCCGCGGCGGCGCTCGGTGGCCCCGGGGGTGTCCCTGGTGGCCCTGGGGGGGTCGGTGGTGGCCCTGGGCTGCTGGGCGCTGGCCGAGCCCCCCCGGCGGCGCCGGGCGCGGCTCCTGCTCGAGGGCGTGGCCCGGTTCTGCAGGTGGGGGGTCCCGGGGGGTCCTGGGGGGGTTTGGGGGGGTCTCAGGGGTGAATTTGGGGGGTCTTAGAGGGAATTTGGGGGGTCCTGGGGGGGGGTTGGGGGGGAATTTGGGGGGTCCTGGGGGGCTTTGGGTGGTCCTGGGGGGGGTTTGGGGGGGCCCAGGGGGAATTTGGGGGGTCCTGGGGGGCTTTGGGGGGGGAATTTGGGGGGTCCTGGGGAGGTTTGAGTGGTCCTGGGGGGGTTTGGGGGGTCTTGGCAGGAATTTGGGGGGGTCATGGGGAGGTTTGAGTGGTCCTGGGGGGGTTTGGGGGGTCTTGGCAGGAATTTGGGGGGTCCTAGGGGGGGTTTGGGGGGGTCCTGGGGGAGTTTGGGGGGTCTTAGAGGGAATTTGGGGGGTCCTGGAGGGAATTTGGGGGGTCCTGGGGGGGTTTGGGGGGGGGGTCTCAGGGGGGTTTGGGGGGAATTTGGGGGTCCTGGGGGGGTTGGGGGGGTACTGGGGGGCTTTGGGGGGGAATTTGGGGGGTCCTGGAAGGAATTTGGGGGGTCTTAGAGGGGATTTGGGGGGGGGGCAGGGGGAATTTGGGGGGTCCTGGGGGGCTTTGGGGGGAATTTGGGGGGCCCAGGGGGGGGTTTGGGGGGTCTTAGAGGGAATTTGGGGGGTCCTGGAGGGAATTTGGGGGGTCTTAGAGGGGATTTGAGTGGTCCTGGAGGGAATTTGGGGGGTCCTGGGGGGGGGTTGGGGGGGGTCTCAGGGGGGTTTGGGGGGGAATTTGGGGGTCCTGGGGGGGTTTGAGTGGTCCTGGGGGGGTTCGAGGGGGCCCAGGGGGAATTTGGGGGGCCCAGGGGGGGTTTGGGGAGGAATTTGGAGGGTCCTGGAAGGGTTTGGGGCGAATTTGGGGGGTCCTGGGGGTCTTTGGGGGGGTCCTGGGGGGGTTTGGACAGAATTTGGGGGGCCCAGGGCGGGTTTGGGTGGTCCTGGGGGGGATTTGGGGGGGCCCAGGGGGAATTTGGGGGTCCCGGGGGGGTTTGAGAGGTCCTGGGAGGAATTTGGGGGGTCCTGGGGGGCATTGGGGGGAATTTGGGGGGCCCAGGGGGAGTTTGGGGGGTCCTGGGGGAATTTGGGGGGTCTTAGAGGGGATTTGGGGGGTCCTGGGGGAATTTGGGGGGTCTTAGAGGGGATTTGAGTGGTCCTGGAGGGAATTTGGGGGGTCCTAGGGGGGGTTTGGGGGGTCTCAGGGGGGTTTGGGGGGAATTTGGGGGTCCTGGGGGGTTGGGGGGGAGACTGGGGGGCTTTGGGGGGGAATTTGGGGGGTTTGCGGGGGAATTTGGGGGGTCCTGGGGGGGTTTGGGGGGTCCTGGCGGGAATTTGGGGGGTCTTACAGGGAATTTGGGGGGGTCCTGGGGAGGTTTGAGTGGTCCTGGGGGGGGGGTTGGGGGGGCCCAGGGGGAATTTGGGGGGTCCTGGGGCGGTTTGGGTGGTCCTGGGGGGAATTTGGGGGGGCCGGGGGGGGGTTTGGGGCAAATTTGGGGGGCCCAGGGGGGATTTGAGTGGTCCTGGGGGGAATTTGGGGGGTCCTGGGGGGGTTTGGGGGGGCCCTGGGGGGGTTTGGACAGAATTTGGGGGGCCCAGGGCGGGTTTGGGTGGTCCTGGGGGGAATTTGGGGGGGCCCAGGGGGAATTTGGGGGGCCCGGGGGGGTTTGGGTGGCCCTGGTGGGAATTTGGGGGGGTTTAGGGGGGGAATTTGGGGGGTCCTGGGGAAGTTTGAGTGGTCCTGGGGGGGGTTTGGGGGGGCCCAGGGGGAATTTGGGGGGTGCTGGAGGGGTTTGGGGCGAATTTGGGGGGTCCTGGGGGTCTTTGGAGGGGTCCTGGGGGGGTTTGGACAGAATTTGGGGGGCCCAGGGCGGGTTTGGGTGGTCCTGGGGGGGATTTGGGGGGTCCTGGGGGGTTTTGAGGGGTCCCAGAGGGGTTTGGGGGGGTCCCAGGGATGTTTGGGGGGGTTTTGGGGGTCCCGGGTGGGTCTGGGGTCCATTTTTGGGGTGCCCCTGACCCCCCCCGTGCCCCCCAGAATTTGGGGTCTTGGCAGGAAAGTTTTGGGGGGAAGTTTTGGGGGGATTTTGGTGTCTGGAGGGATTTGGGGGTTCCCAGGGAGCCCTGGGGGGTTTTGGGGGGTCCCAGAGGGGTTTTGGGGGGGTCCCAGGGATGTTTGGGGGGGTTTTGGGGGGTCCCGGGTGGGTCTGGGGTCCATTTTTGGGGTGCCCCTGACCCCCCCGCGCCCCCCAGAATTGGGGGGCTTTGGGGGAGGGGCTTTGGGGATTTGAGGGGTTTATGGGGGGATTTTGGGGTCTGGGGGGGGTTTGGGGGGTCCCAGAGGGGTTTTGAGGGGTCCCAGGGATGTCTGGGGGGTTTTGGGGGGTCCCGGGTGGGTCTGGGGTCGCTTTTGGGGTGCCCTGACCCCCCCGTGCCCCCCAGAATTGGGGGGAAGTTTTGGGGGATTTATGGGCGGATTTTGGGGTCTGGGGGGGATTTGGGGGTTCCCAGGGAGCCCTGGTGGGTTTTGGGGGTCCCGGGTGGGTCTGGGGTCCCTTTTGGGGTGCCCCTGACCCCCCCGTGCCCCCCAGAATTGGGGATTTGGGGGAGGGGCTTTGGGGATTTGGGGGGTTTATGGGGGGATTTTGGGGTCTGGGGGGGTTTTGGGGGGTCCCAGGGATGTCTGGGGGGGTTTTTGAGGGGTCCCAGAGGGGTTTGGGGGGGTCCCAGGGATGTTTGGGGGGTTTTGGGGGGTCCCGGGTGGGTCTGGGGTCCATTTTTGGGGTGCCCCTGACCCCCCCGTGCCCCCCAGAATTGGGGATTTGGGGGAGGGGCTTTGGAGATTTGGGGGGTTTATGGGGGGATTTTGGGGTCTGGGGGCAATTTGGGGGGTTCCCAGGGAGCCCTGGGGGGATTTGGGGGTCCCGGGTGGGTCTGGGGTCCATTTTTGGGGTGCCCTGACCCCCCCACGCCCCCCAGAATTGGGGATTTGGGGGAGGGGCTTTGGAGATTTGGGGGGTTTATGGGGGGATTTTGGGTCTGGGGGGGGTTTGGGGGGTCCCAGGGATGTCTGGGGGGGGTTTGGGGGGTCCCAGAGGGGGTTTTGGGGGGTCCCAGGTGGGTCTGGGGTCTCTTTTGGGGTGCCCCTGGCCCCCCTGTGACTCCCAGAATTGGGGATTTTGGGGGGTTTATGGGGGGATTTTGGGGTCCGGGGGGTATTTGGGGGTTCCCAGGGAGCCCTGGTGGGTTTTGGGGGTCCCGGGTGGGTCTGGGGTCCATTTTTGGGGTGCCCTGACCCCCCCACGCCCCCCAGAATTGGGGATTTGGGGGAGGGGCTTTGGAGATTTGGGGGGTTTATGGGGGGATTTTGGGGTCTGGAGGCAATTTGGGGAGTCCCAGGGAGCCCTGGGAGGTTTTGGGGGGTCCCAGAGGGGTTTGGGGGGGTCCCAGGGAGCCCTGGGGGGTTTTGGGGGGTCCCGGGTGGGTCTGGGGTCCATTTTTGGGGTGCCCCTGACCCCCCCGTGCCCCCCAGAATTGGGGATTTTGGGGGGTTTATGGGGGGATTTTGGGGTCTGGGGGCAATTTGGGGGTTCCCAGGGAGCCCTGGGAGGTTTTGGGGGGTCCCAGAGGAGGTTTGGGGGTCCCGGGTGGGTCTGGGGTCTCTTTTTGGGGTGCCCTGACCCCCCCGCGCCCCCCAGGTCGCTCTCGGTGGGGCTCCGCATCTCCCTCGATTATTGGTGGACGACCAACGTGGAGCTGCGGGGCCTCGAGCAGGTGGGGGGGATCTGGGGGGTCCCGGGGGGTCCTGGGGGGCACTTGGGGGGGATTTGGGGGGTCCTGGGGGGCATTTGGGGGGGGATTTGGGGGGTCCCAGGGGGATTTGGGGGGTCCTGAGGGGATTTGGGGGGGATTTGGGGGGTCCTGGGGGGCATTTGGGGAGGATTTGGGGGGCTTTGGGGGGTCCCGGGGGGTCCTGGGGGGCATTTGGGGAGGATTTGGGGGGGTCCTGGGGGGATTTGGGGGAGATCTGGGGAGTCATGGGGGGATTTGGGGGGTCCTGGGGGGCATTTGGGGAGGATTTGGGGGGTCCTGGGGGGATTTGGGGGAGATCTGGGGAGTCATGGGGGGATTTGGGGGGTCCTGGGGGGCATTTGGGGAGGATTTGGGGGGTCCTGGGTGGATTTGGGGGATCCTGAGGGGTCCCGGGGGGTCCTGGGGCGCATTTGGGGGGGGATTTGGGTGGTCCTGGGGGGCATTTGGGGAGTTTTGGGGGGTCCTGGGGGGTCCTGGGGGGCATTTGGGGAGTTTTGGGGGGTCCTGGGGGGCATTTGGGGGGATTTGGGGGAGATTTGGGGGGTCCTGGCAGGTATTGAGGGGGGGATTTGAGGGGGTCCCAGGGGGATTTGGGGGGTCCTGAGGGGTCCCGGGGGGTCCTGGGGGGCATTTGGGGAGTTTTGGGGGGTCCTGGGGGGCATTTGGGGAGTTTTGGGGGGTCCTGGGGGGCATTTGGGGGGATTTGGGGGAGATTTGGGGGGTCCTGGCAGGTACTGGGGGGGGATTTGGGGGGTCCCAGGGGGATTTGGGGGGTCCTGAGGGGATTTGGGGGAGATTTGGGGAGTCACGGGGGGATTTGGGGGGTCCTGAGGGGTCCCGGGGGGAGTCGCGGGGGTCATTTGGGGGGAGGATTTGGGGGGGTCCCAGGGGGATTTGGGGGGCGATTTGGGGGATCCTGAGGGGTCCTGGGGGTCCTGAGGGGATTTGGGGGAGATATGGGGAGTCATGGGGGGATTTGGGGGGTCCTGGGGGGCATTTGGGGAGGATTTGGGGGGTCCTGGGGGGATTTGGGGAGTTTTGGGGGGTCCTGGGGGGCACTTGGGGGGGATTTGGGGGAGATGTGGGGGGTCCTGAGGGGATTTGGGGGGGGGATTTGGGGGGTCCTGGGGGGCATTTGGGGAGGATTTGGGGGGTCCCAGGGGGATTTGGGGGATCCTGAGGGGTCCCAGGGGGGGTCGCGGGGGTCATTTGGGGATCCCGGGGGGGTTTGGGGGGGGATTTGAGGGAGATTTGGGGGATTTGAGGGGGGATTTGGGGGGTCCCAAGTGGGATTTGGGGGAGATTTGGGGCATTCCAGGGGGATTTGGGAGGATTGGGGGGAATTTGGGGGGTCCCAGGGGGATTTGAGGAGGGATTTGGGGAAGATTTGGGGGATTGGGGGGATTTGGGGGGGATCTGGGGGGTCCCAAAGGGGATTTGGGGGAGATTTGGGGCGATTTGGGGGAGATCTGGGGGATTTGAGGGGGGATTTGGGGGGTCCCAAGTGGGATTTGGGGGGATTTGGGGCAATTTGGGGGGAATTTGGGGGGAAATTTGGAGAAATTGGGGAAATTTGGGGGGTCCCAAGTGGGATTTGGGGGTGAATTGGGGCAATTTGGGGGGAAATTTGGGGAAATTGGGGAAATTTTGGGGGGATTTGGGGGGGATTTGGGGGGGATTTGGGGGGTCCCAAGTGGGATTTGGGGGTGAATTGGGGCAATTTGGGGGGAAATCTGGGGAAATTGGGGAGATTTTGGGGGGATTTGGGGGGTCCCAAAGGGGATTTGGGGGGGATTTGGGGGGTCCCAAAGGGGATTTGGGGGTGAATTGGGGCAATTTGGGGGGAAATTTGGGGGAAATTTGGGGAGATTTTGGGGGGATTTGGGGATTTTGGGGGTCCGGGGGGATTTGGGGACACCCCCGGCCGTGTGTGACCCCTGCGTGACCCCTGTGCCCCGAGGAGAGCCCCCCCTTACCTGCCAGGGGTGTCCCACCTGTCACACCTGTGTCACACCTGTCACACCTGTCACACCTGTCACACCTGTGTCACACCTGTGTCACACTCACCTGTGTCACACCTGTCACACCTGTCACACCTGTGTCACACTCACCTGTATCACACTCACCTGTCCCACACCTGTCACACCTGTCACACCTGTGTCACACTCACCTGTGTCACACCTGTCCCAGGACAGCCCGGTGTACCTGTCGGCCATGTCACACCTGTGTCACACCTGTATCACACACACCTGTGTCACACCTGTCCCAGGACAGCCTGGTGTACCTGTCGGCCATGTCACACCTGTGTCACACCTGTATCACACCTGTGTCACACTCACCTGTGTCACACCTGTCTCACCTGTCCCAGGACAGCCCGGTGTACCTGTCAGCCATGTCACACCTGTGTCACACTCACCTGTGTCACACCTGTCTCACCTGTGTCTCACCTGTCCCAGGACAGCCCCGTTTACCTGTCGGCCATGTCACACCTGTGTCACACTCACCTGTGTCACACCTGTCTCACCTGTCCCAGGACAGCCCCGTTTACCTGTCGGCCATGTCATACCTGTGTCACACTCACCTGTCACACTCACCTGTCCCAGGACAGCCCCGTTTACCTGTCGGCCATGTCACACCTGTATCACACACACCTGTATCACACCTGTGTCACACCTGTCCCACACCTGTCCCAGGACAGCCCCGTTTACCTGTCGGCCATGTCACACCTGTATCACACCTGTATCTCACACCTGTCTCACCTGTCCCAGGACAGCCCCGTTTACCTGTCGGCCATGTCACACCTGTCACACTCACCTGTCTCACCTGTCCCAGGACAGCCCCGTTTACCTGTCGGCCATGTCACACCTGTGTCACACCTGTCTCACCTGTCCCAGGACAGCCCCGTTTACCTGTCTGCCATGTCACACCTGTATCACACTCACCTGTATCTCACCTGTCCCAGGACAGCCCCGTTTACCTGTCGGCCATGTCACACCTGTGTCACACTCACCTGTGTCACACTCACCTGTATCACACCTGTCACACCTGTCTCACCTGTCCCAGGACAGCCCCGTTTACCTGTCGGCCATGTCACACCTGTGTCACACTCACCTGTGTCACACCTGTCACACTCACCTGTCTCACCTGTCCCAGGACAGCCCCGTTTACCTGTCGGCCATGTCACACCTGTCACACTCACCTGTCCCACACCTGTCCCAGGACAGCCCCGTTTACCTGTCGGCCATGTCACACCTCTATCACACTCACCTGTCACACCTGTGTCACACTCACCTGTCTCACCTGTCCCAGGACAGCCCCGTTTACCTGTCGGCCATGTCGTGCTGCCACCGCCGCGCCGGGCAGCGCCTCCTGCAGGGGGCGCTCTCCAACGGCGGCCTCTACGTGAAGCTGGGCCAGGGGCTGTGCGCCATGGACCACCTGCTGCCACCCGAGGTGACAGCGACACTGCGGCCGCTCGAGGACAGCGCCAGCCCCCGGGGACACCGCGAGGTGACACTGGGAACACTGGGGACACTGGGGATACTGGGACTGGGGATACCGGGGGGACAGGGGACACAGGGACACAGCTGCCAGCAGAGGTGACAGCGACACTGCGGCCGCTCGAGGACAGCGCCAGCCCCCGGGGACACCAGGAGGTGACACTGGGGACACTGGGGACACTGGGGATACTGGGATTGGGGACACCAGGAGGTGACACTGGGACACGGGGACACTGGGGATACTGGGGATACTGGGATTGGGGACACTGGGGACAGAGGGGACATGGGGACATGGACCACCTGCTGCCAGCCGAGGTGACAGCGACACTGCGGCCGCTCGAGGACAGCGCCAGCCCCCGCGGACACCGCGAGGTGACACTGGGGACACTGGGGATACTGGGGACACTGGGGATACTGGGATTGGGGATACTGGGGATACTGGGATTGGGGACACTGGGGACAGAGGGGACATGGGGACATGGACCACCTGCTGCCAGCCGAGGTGACAGCGACACTGCGGCCGCTCGAGGACAGCGCCAGCCCCCGGGGACACCGCGAGGTGACACTGGGGACACTGGGGACACTGGGGATACTGGGGGGACTGGGGATACTGGGGACATGGGGACACGGGGACACAGCTGCCACCCGAGGTGACAGCGACACTGCGGCCGCTCGAGGACAGCGCCAGCCCCCGGGGACACCGCGAGGTGACACTGGGAACACTGGGGACACTGGGGATACTGGGATTGGGGACACTGGGGACAGAGGGGACATGGGGACATGGACCACCTGCTGCCACCCGAGGTGACAGCGACACTGCGGCCGCTCGAGGACAGCGCCAGCCCCCAGGGACACCAGGAGGTGACACTGGGGACACTGGGGACACTGGGGATACTGGGGATACTGGGGGGACTGGGGGGACTGGGGATACTGGGACACTGGGGACAGAAGGGACATGGGGACAGAGGGGACATGGGGACATGGACCACCTGCTGCCAGACGAGGTGACAGCGACACTGCGGCCGCTCGAGGACAGCGCCAGCCCCCGGGGACACCAGGAGGTGACACTGGGGACACTGGGGACACTGGGGATACTGGGATTGGGGATACTGGGGGGACTGGGGACACGGGGACACAGCTGCCAGCCGAGGTGACAGCGACACTGCGGCCGCTCGAGGACAGCGCCAGCCCCCGGGGACACCGCGAGGTGACACTGGGGACACTGGGGATACTGGGATTGGGGACACTGGGGATACTGGGGACACTGGGGACACTGGGGATACTGGGATTGGGGATACTGGGACACGGGGACAGAGCTGCCACCCGAGGTGACAGCGACACTGCGGCCGCTCGAGGACAGCGCCAGCCCCCGGGGACACCGCGAGGTGACACTGGGACACTGGGGACACTGGGGATACTGGGGACACTGGAGATACTGGGGATACTGGGGATACTGGGGATACTAGGACACTGGGAATACTGGGACACTGGGGACACTGGGACACTGGGGGGACTGGGGACACGGGGACACAGCTGCCACCCGAGGTGACAGCGACACTGTGGCCACTCGAGGACAGCGCCAGCCCCTGGGGACACCGCAAGGTGACACTGGGGACACTGGGGACACTGGGGATACTGGGACACTGGGGACATGGGGACATGGACCACCTGCTGCCACCCGAGGTGACAGCGACACTGTGGCCGCTCGAGGACAGCGCCAGCCCCCGGGGACACCAGGAGGTGACACTGGGGACACTGGGGACACTGGGGACACTGGGGATACTGGGACACTGGGGATACTGGGATTGGGGATACTGGGGATACTGGGGACACGGGGACACAGCTGCCAGCCGAGGTGACAGCGACACTGCGGCCACTCGAGGACAGCGCCAGCCCCCGGGGACACCAGGAGGTGACACTGGGGACACTGGGGATACTGGGGACACTGGGGACAGAGGGGACATGGGGACATGGACCACCTGCTGCCAGCCGAGGTGACAGCGACACTGCGGCCGCTCGAGGACAGCGCCAGCCCTGGAGGATTCCCCAGTGTCCCTCACCTGTCCCAAATGTCCTCTCACCTGTCCCTCACCTGCCCCAGGGTCCTTCACCTGTCCCCTCACCTCTTCCTAATGTCCCCTCACCTGTCCTCAGTGTCCCTCACCTGTCCCCTCACTTGTCCCAAGGGTCCGTTACCTGTCCCTCACCTGTCCTCAGTGTCCCCTCACCTGTCCCTAATGTCCCTCACCTTCCCTCACCTGTCCCTGACCTGCCCAGGTGGATGAGCTGTTCCTGGAGAATTCCCCAATGTCCCCTCACCTGTCCCTCACCTGTCCCCTCACCATCTCCTCACCTGTCCCTCACCTGTCCCTCACCTGTCCCTCACCTGTCCCCTCACCATCTCCTCACCTGTCCCTCACCTGTCCCCTCACCTGTCCCTCACCTGTTCCTGCCCTGTCCCTCCCCTGTCCCTCACCGTCCCCTCACCTGTCCCTGCCCTGTCCCTCACCTGACCCCTCACCTGTCCCTCACCTGTCCCCTCGCCTGTGTCTCACCTGTCCCTCACCTGTCCCTCACCTGTCCCTCACCTGTCCCTCACCTGTCTCACCTGTCCCTGCCCTGTCCCTCCCCTGCCCCTCCCCGTCCCCTCACCTGTCCCTCACCTGTGCCTCACTTTCCTCTCACCTGTGCCTCACCTGCCTCTCACCTGTCCCTCACCTGTCCCTCACCTGCCTCTCACCTGTCCCTCACCTGTCCCTCACCTGTCCCTCACCTGTCTCACCTGTCCCTCACGTGTCCCTCACCTGTCCCTCACCTGTCTCACCTGTCTCACCTGTCCCTCACCTGTCCTCTCACCTGTCCCTCACCTGTCCCTCACCATCTCCTCACCTGTCCCTGCCCTGTCCCTCACCTGTCCCTCACAGTCCCCTCACCTGTCCCTCACCTGTGCCTCACTTTCCTCTCACCTGTGCCTCACTTGTCCCTCGCTGTCCCTCACCTGTCCCTCACCTGCCTCTCACCTTCCCCTCACCTGTCCCTGCCCTGTCCCTCACCTGTCCTTCACCTGTGCCTCACTTTCCTCTCACCTGTGCCTCACTTGTCCCTCGCTGTCCCTCACCTGCCTCTCACCTGTGCCTCACCTGTGCCTCACCTGTCCCTCACCTGTCCCTCACCTGCCTCTCACCTGCGCCTCACCTGTGCCTCACCTGTGCCTCACCTGCCCAGGTGGACGAGCTGTTCCTGGAGGATTTCCAGACCACGCCTTCCGGAATGTTCCGCGACTTCGACTACGAGCCCGTGGCCGCCGCCAGCCTGGCCCAGGTGCACCGAGCCACCCTCCCCGACGGGACCCCCGTGGCCGTCAAGGTGTGACACCTGGGGACACCTGGGGACACCTGGGGGACACCTGAGACACCTGGGGGACACCTTGGGGGGACACCTGGGGACACCTGAGACACCTGGGGACACCTGAGGGACCTGGGGACACCTGGGGGACACCTGGGGACACCTGAGGGACACCTGGGGGACACCTGGGGACACCTGAGACACCTGGGGACACCTGGGGACACCTGGGGACACCTGAGATACCTGGGGGACACCTGGGGACACCTGGGGGACACCTGGGGGACACCTGAGACACCTGGGGGACACCTTGGGGGGACACCTGGGGACACCTGAGGGACCTGGGGACACCTGGGGGACACCTGGGGACACCTGGGGACACCTGAGATACCTGGGGGACACCTGGGGACACCTGGGGACACCTGGGGACACCTGAGACACCTGAGACACCTGGGGACACCTGGGGACACCTGGAGGGGCACCTGGGGACACCTGGGGACACCTGAGACACCTGGGGACACCTGGGGACACCTGGAAGGGCACCTGGGGACACCTGAGGGACACCTGGGGACACCTGGGGACACCTGGGGGACACCTGGGGACACCTGGGGGACAACTGGGGACACCTGGGGACACCTGAGGGACACCTGGGGACACCTGGGGGGCACCTGGGGACACCTGAGACACCTGGGGACACCTGGGGACACCTGGGGACACCTGAGGGACACCTGGGGACACCTGGGGACACCTGGGGGACACCTGGGGACACCTGACGGACACCTGGGGGGGACAACTGAGGGGCACCTGAGGGACACCTAGGGGACACCTGGGGACACCTGGGGACACCTGGGGGACACCTGGGGACAGCTGGGGACACCTGAGTGACACCTGGGGGAGACACCTGGGTGACACCTGGGGTTGGACACCTGAGGGAGACACCTGGGTGACACCTGAGGGACACCTGAGGGATGGGGCGGGGCCGGCCCCGCCCAGGTGACCCCGCCCCCCCCAGGTGCAGTACCTGGACCTGCGCGATCGCTTCGAGGGCGACATGAGGACCCTGGAGCTGCTGCTGCGCCTGGTGGAGTTCATGCACCCCGACTTCGCCCTGGGCTGGGTGCTGCAGGTGAGCTCACCTGGGCACACCTGGGCACACCTGGGCACACCTGGGATACAGCCAGGATACACCTGGGCACACCTGGGCACACCTGGGACACACCTGGGGATATCCACAGACACACCTGGGCACACCTGGGCACACCTGGGGATATCCACAGACACACCTGGGCACACCTGGGCACACCTGGGACACACCTGGGCACACCTGGGGATATCCACAGACACACCTGGGCACACCTGGGCACACCTGGGCACACCTGGGGATATCCACAGACACACCTGGGCACACCTGGGCACACCTGGGCACACCTGGGGATATCCACAGACACACCTGGGCACACCTGGGCACTGCCCTGTCCCACTGCCCCGTGCAGTTCATGCACCCCGACTTCGCCCTAGGCTGGGTGCTGCAGGTGAGCTCACCTGGGCACACCTGGGCACACCTGGGCACACCTGGGCACACCTGGGCACACCTGGGCACACCTGGGGATATCCACAGACACACCTGGGCACACCTGGGCACACCTGGGGATATCCACAGACACACCTGGGCACACCTGGGCACACCTGGGGATATCCACAGACACACCTGGGCACACCTGGGGATATCCACAGACACACCTGGGCACACCTGGGGTTATCTAGACACACCTGGGCACAGCTGGGATACACCTGGGATACACCTGGGGACAGCTGGGGACAGCTGGGGTACATCTTGGCACACCTGGGCACACCTGGGCACACCTGGGCACACCTGGCGCACGCACTCGTCACCTCCTGGGGACGAACCTGTCACTTTCTGGCACACCTGGGGACACGGAGCCCACCTGGGGACACACCTGGCCCCCCTGATCCCACCTTGGGACACACCTGGCCCCGGGAGCTGAAGGGGACAGTGTCACCTGTGTGTCACCTGTGTCACCTGTGTGTCACCGATTGTCACCTGTGTGTCACCTGTGTCACCTGTGCGTCACCTGGGTGTCACCTGTGTGTCACCAATTGTCACCTGTGTGTCACCTGGGTGTCACCTGGGTGTCACCTGGGTGTCACCAATTGTCACCTGTGTGTCACCTGTGTCACCTGGGTGTCACCTGTGTGTCACCTGTGTGTCACCGATTGTCACCTGTGTCCCCTGGACTTGAGGGGGACGCTGGCAGTGTCACTCACCTGTGTCACACCTGTGTCTCACCTGTCTCACCTGTGTCCCACCTGTGTCCCACCTGTGTCTCACCTGTGTCCCACCTGTCCCAGGAGCTGAAGGGGACGCTGGCAGTGTCTCACCTGTCTCACCTGTCTCACCTGTCCCACCTGTCCCAGGAGCTGAAGGGGACGCTGGCAGTGTCACACCTGTGTCACACCTGTGTCACCTGTGTCTCACCTGTCTCACCTGTCTCACCTGTCTCACCTGTGTCTCACCTGTCTCACCTGTCCCAGGAGCTGAAGGGGACGCTGGCAGTGTCTCACCTGTGTCACCTGTGTCTCACCTGTGTCTCACCTGTGTCTCACCTGTCCCACCTGTCCCAGGAGCTGAAGGGGACGCTGGCAGTGTCTCACCTGTCTCACCTGTCTCACCTGTGTCTCACCTGTGTCTCACCTGTGTCTCACCTGTGTCTCACCTGTCCCACCTGTCCCAGGAGCTGAAGGGGACGCTAGCAGTGTCACACCTGTGTCACACCTGTCTCACCTGTCTCACCTGTCCCAGGAGATGAAGGGGACGCTGGCAGTGTCTCACCTGTCTCACCTGTGTCTCACCTGTGTCTCACCTGTCCCAGGAGCTGAAGGGGATGCTGGCAGTGTCTCACCTGTGTCACACCTGTCTCACCTGTCACACCTGTCTCACCTGTCTCACCTGTGTCACACACACCTGTCTCACACCTGTTTCACCTGTCCCACCTGTCCCAGGAGCTGAAGGGGACTCACTGGCAGTGTCTCACCTGTCTCACCTGTCTCACCTGTCCCAGGAGCTGAAGGGGACGCTGGCAGTGTCACACCTGTGTCACACACACCTGTCTCACCTGTCTCACCTGTCCCAGGAGCTGAAGGGGACGCTGGCAGTGTCACACCTGTCTCACCTGTGTCTCACCTGTGTCTCACCTGTCTCACCTGTCTCACCTGTCCCAGGAGCTGAAGGGGACACTGGCAGTGTCTCACCTGTGTCTCACCTGTCTCACCTGTGTCTCATCTGTCTCACCTGTGTCTCACCTGTCCCACCTGTCCCAGGAGCTGAAGGGGACGCTGGCAGTGTCTCACCTGTGTCACACACACCTGTCTCACCTGTCTCACCTGTGTCTCACCTGTCTCACCTGTGTCTCACCTGTGTCTCACCTATGTCTCACCTGTCTCACCTGTCCCACCTGTCCCAGGAGCTGAAGGGGACGCTGGCAGTGTCACACCTGTGTCACACACACCTGTCTCACCTGTCTCACCTGTCTCACCTGTGTCTCACCTGTCCCACCTGTCCCAGGAGCTGAAGGGGACTCACTGGCAGTGTCTCACCTGTCTCACCTGTCTCACCTGTCTCACCTGTGTCTCACCTGTCCCAGGAGCTGAAGGGGACGCTGGCAGTGTCTCACCTGTGTCACACCTGTGTCTCACCTGTGTCTCACCTGTGTCTCACCTGTCTCACCTGTCCCAGGAGCTGAAGGGGACGCTGGCAGTGTCTCACCTGTCTCACCTGTGTCTCACCTGTGTCTCACCTGTGTCTCACCTGTCCCACCTGTCCCAGGAGCTGAAGGGGACGCTGGCAGTGTCTCACCTGTGTCTTACCTGTCTCACCTGTGTCTCACCTGTCTCACCTGTCCCAGGAGCTGAAGGGGACGCTGGCAGTGTCTCACCTGTCTCACCTGTGTCTCACCTGTGTCTCACCTGTCTCACCTGTGTCTCACCTGTCCCAGGAGCTGAAGGGGACGCTGGCAGTGTCTCACCTGTGTCTCACCTGTCTCACCTGTGTCTCACCTGTCTCACCTGTGTCTCACCTGTCCCACCTGTCCCAGGAGCTGAAGGGGACGCTGGCAGTGTCTCACCTGTCTCACCTGTGTCTCACCTGTGTCTCACCTGTGTCTCACCTGTCTCACCTGTCCCACCTGTCCCAGGAGCTGAAGGGGACGCTGGCAGTGTCTCACCTGTCTCACCTGTGTCTCACCTGTGTCTCACCTGTGTCTCACCTGTCCCAGGAGCTGAAGGGGACGCTGGCAGTGTCTCACCTGTCTCACCTGTGTCTCACCTGTCTCACCTGTCCCAGGAGCTGAAGGGGATGCTGGCAGTGTCTCACCTGTGTCACACCTGTCTCACCTGTCACACCTGTCTCACCTGTCTCACCTGTGTCACACACACCTGTCTCACACCTGTTTCACCTGTCCCACCTGTCCCAGGAGCTGAAGGGGACTCACTGGCAGTGTCTCACCTGTCTCACCTGTCTCACCTGTCCCAGGAGCTGAAGGGGACGCTGGCAGTGTCACACCTGTGTCTCACCTGTCTCACACCTGTGTCTCACCTGTGTCTCACCTGTGTCTCACCTGTGTCTCACCTGTCCCACCTGTCCCAGGAGCTGAAGGGGACGCTGGCAGTGTCTCACCTGTCTCACCTGTGTCTCACCTGTCTCACCTGTCCCAGGAGCTGAAGGGGACGCTGGCAGTGTCACACCTGTGTCTCACCTGTCTCACCTGTGTCTCACCTGTCTCACACCTGTCTCACCTGTCCCAGGAGCTGAAGGGGACGCTGGCGCTGGAGCTGGATTTCGAGAACGAGGCGCGGAACTCGGAGCGCTGCGGGCGGGACCTGGGACACCTGCGGGGGGTGACGGTGCCACGCGTGCACTGGGGACACTGCAGCAAGGTGGGCACACCTGGGCACAGGTGAGACACACCTGGGCACACCTGGGACACAGCTGGAAACACCTGGGACACACCTGGATACACCTGGGACACACCTGGGGACACCTGGATACACCTGGGCACACCTGGGACACACCTGGGGACACCTGGGGCACACCTGGGCACACCTGGGCACACCTGGATACACCTGGGACACACCTGGGGAGACACCTGGGGACACACCTGGGTACACACCTGAGATACACCTGGGACACACCTGGGAACACCTGGGCACACCTGAGATACACCTGGGACACACCTGGGAACACCTGGGGACACCTGGGGACACCTGGGGACACACCTGAGGACACACCTGGGACACACCTGGATACACCGGGGACACACCTGGGGACACACCTGGAGACACCTGGGACACACCTGGGGACACCTGGGCACACCTGGGACACACCTGGGAACACCTGGGGACACACCTGGGGACACCTGGGCACACCTGGGACACACCTGGGCACACCTGGAACACACCTGGGACACACCTGGGACACACCTGGGAACACACCTGGGGACACACCTGGGGACACAGCCGGGGACACCTGGGCACACCTGGGGACACACCTGGGGACACACCTGGGGACACACCTGGACACACCTGGGCACACCTGGGACACGGGACAAGGGACGCTGGGGACAGCAGGGACGGGCAGGTTGGGGACAGGGGACAGGAGGAGCTGGCGGTGGCAGCGGGAGGCGACAGGGCTGGGCTGGGCCAGGTGTGCCCTGAGATGACGTCACCGTGTCCCCTGTCCCTGTCCCCTCTGTCCCCTGTGTGTCCCCTCTGTCCCCTGTGTGTCCCCATTGTCCCCTCCCTGTCCTTGTCCTCTCTGTCCCCTCTGTCCCCTCTTTGTCCCTGGTGTGTCCCCTGTGTGTCCCCTGTGTGTCCCCATTGTCCCCTCTCTGTCCCCTGTGTGTCCCCATTGTCCCCTCCATGTCCCCTCTGTCCCATTGTCCCCTCTGTCCCATTGTCCCCTCTGTCCCCTCTCTGTCCCCATTGTCCCCTCCCTGTCCCATTGTCCCGTCCCTGTCCCATTGTCCCCTCTGTCCCCTCTCTGTCCCCATTGTCCCCTCTCTGTCCCATTGTCCCCTCTGTCCCGTCTCTGTCCCCATTGTCCCCTCCCTGTCCCATTGTCCCCTCTGTCCCCTCTCTGTCCCCATTGTCCCCTCTCTGTCCCATTGTCCCCTCTGTCCCGTCTCTGTCCCCATTGTCCCCTCCCTGTCCCATTGTCCCCTCTGTCCCGTCTCTGTCCCCATTGTCCCCTCTCTGTCCCATTGTCCCCTCTGTCCCCTCTCTGTCCCATTGTCCCCTCTCTGTCTTTGTCCCCTCTGTCCCCTCCCTGTCCCCTCCCTGTCCCCTCCTTCTCCTCTGTCCCCTCTGTCCCATTGTCCCCTCTCTGTCCCATTGTCCCCTCTGTCCCCTCCCTGTCCCCATTGTCCCCTCTGTCCCCTCCCTGTCCCCTCACTCTTCTCTGTCCCCTCTGTCCCCATTGTCCCCTCTCTGTCCTTGTCCCCTCTGTCCCCTCCCTGTCCCATCCCTGTCCTCTCTGTCCCTGTCCTCTCTGTCCTCTCCGTGTCCCCTCTGTGTCCCTTCCCTGTCCCCATTGTCCCCTCCCTGTTGCTGTCCCCTCTGTCCCCTCTCTGTCCCCTTTCTGTCCCTGTCTCCTGTCACTGTCCCCTCTCTGTCCCCTCTGTGTCCCTGTCCCTGCTGTCCCCTCTCTGTCCCCACTGTCCCCTCTGTCCCCTCCTTGTCCCTGTCCCCGGTCACTGTCCATGTCCTCTCTGTGTCCCCTCTGTGTCCCCCGTGTCCCCTCTGTCCCCTGTGTCCCCACTGTCCTCTCTGTCTCCATTGTCCTGTGTCCCCTGTGTCCCCATTGTCCCCTCTCTGTCCCCACTATCCCCTCCATTTCCCCACTGTCCCCTCTCTGTCCCCGGTGTCCCCTCTGTGTCCCCTTCATGTCCCCTCTGTCCCCATTGTCCCCTCCATGTCCTCTTTGCCCCCTGTGTGTCCCCTCTGTCCCCATTGTCCCCTCTGTCCCCTCTGTGTCCCCACTGTCCCCTCTGTGTTCCCTCCATGTCCCCTCTGTCCCCTCTGTGTCCCCACTGTCCCCTGTGTGTCCCCGGTGTCCCCTCCATGTCCCCATTGTCCCCCTCTGTCCCTGTTGTCCCCTCTCTGTCCCCTGTGTGTCCCCACTGTCCCCTCCATGTCCCCTCTGTCCCCATTGTCCCCATTGTCCCCGGTGTCCCCGGTGTCCCCTCTGTCCCCTGTGTGTCCCCACTGTCCCCTCCATGTCCCCTCTGTCCCCATTGTCCCCGTTGTCCCCGGTGTCCCCGGTGTCCCCTCTGTCCCCTGTGTGTCCCCACTGTCCCCATTGTCCCCTCTGTCCCCTCTGTCCCCTGTGTGTCCCCGTTGTCCCCACTGTCCCCTCTGTCCCCTCTGTCCCCATTGTCCCCTGTTGTCCCCGGTGTGTCTCTGTTGTCCCCATTGTCCCCTGTGTGTCCCCGTTGTCCCCTGTGTGTCCCCGGTGTGTCCCCTGTGTGTCCCCTGTGTGTCCCCGTTGTCCTCGTTGTCTCCATGTCCCCTGTGTGTCCCTGTGTGTCACCTGTGTGTCCCTGTTGTCCCTGTGTGTCCCTGTGTGTCCCCGTTGTCCCCGTTGTCCCCATGTCCCCTCTGTCCCCATTGTCCCCTGTGTGTCCCATGTGTCCCCTGTGTGTCCCCTCTGTCCCCGTTGTCTCCATGTCCCCTGTGTGTCCCCTCTGTCCCCTGTGTGTCCCCGTTGTCCCCTCTTTGTCCCCGTTGTCCCCGGTGTCCCCGGTGTCCCCTCTGTCCCCTGTGTGTCCCCACTGTCCCCATTGTCCCCTCTGTCCCCGTTGTCCCCCGTTGTCCCCGGTGTGTCCCCTGTGTGTCCCCATTGTCCCCTCTGTCCCCACTGTCCCCTCCATGTCCCCTCTGTCCCCACTGTCCCCTGTCTGTCCCCTCTGTCCCCTCTGTCCCCACTGTCCCTGGTGTCCCCACTGTCCCCACTGTCCCCATTGTCCCCGGTGTGTCCCCTCTGTCCCCTCCATGTCCCCATTGTCCCCCGTTGTCCCCTCTGTCCCCTCCGTGTCCCCGTTGTCCCCTCTGTCCCCTCCATGTCCCCGTTGTCCCCCGTTGTCCCCTCTGTCCCCTCCGTGTCCCCGTTGTCCCCCGTTGTCCCCTCTGTGTCCCCTGCAGCGGGTGCTGACGGCCGATTTCTGCGAGGGCTGTAAGATCACCAACCTCGAGGGGATCCGGGCGCTGGGCCTGGGGCTGCGAGACGTCAGTGCGGGGGTCCCGGGGGGGATTTGGGGGGTCCCGGGGGGGAATTGGGGGGTCCCGGGGGGGATTTGGGTGTCCCCAAGGGGGGTCCCGGGTGTCCCCAGGGGGGGTCTCAGATGTCCCTGTCCCCTCCTGCCTTGGGGACAAATGTCCAAGCGGATTTGGGAGCTGGGGGTCTGAGATCTCAGTCTGGGGGTCCCGAGGTGGTTTGGGGGGATTTGGGGGGTCCCCAAAGGGATTTGGGGTGTCCTGGGGGGATTTGGGGGTCCCCAGGGGGGTCTCGGGTGTCCCCAGGGGGGTCCTGGGTGTCCCTGTCCCCTCCTGCCTTGGGGACAAATGTCCAAAGGGAATTGGGCGCTGGGCCTGGGGCTGTGAGACGTCAGTGCGGGGGTCCCGGGGGGCATTTGGGGGGTCCCCAAAGGGATTTGGGGGTCCCCAGGGGGGTCCCGGGTGTCCCCAGGGGGGTCTTGGGTGTCCCTGTCCCCTCCTGCCTTGGGGACAAACGTCCAAGGGGATTTGGGAGCTCGGGGTCCATGGTCTCGATTTGGGGGTCCCGGAGGGTTTGGGGGGGATTTGGGGGATCCTGGGGGGATTTGGGGGGTCCCCAAAGGGATTTGTGGGGTCCCCAGGGGGGTCTCGGGTGTCCCCAAGGGGGTCCCGGGTGTCCCCAGGGGGGTCTCGGGTGTCCCTGTCCCCTCCTGCCTTGGGGACAAACGTCCGTGGGGGATTTGGGAGCTCGGGGTCCGTGGTCTCGATTTGGGGGTCCCGGAGGGTTTGGGGGGATTTGGGGGATCCCCAAAGGGATTTGGGGGGGGTCCTGGGGGATTTGGGGGGGTCCTGGGGGGATTTGGGGGTCCCCAGCGGGGTCCCGGGTGTCCCCAGGGGTGTCTCGGGTGTCCCTGTCCCCTCCTGCCTTGGGGACAAATGTCCAAGGGGATTTGGGAGCTGGGGGTCTGAGATCTCAGTCTGGGGGTCCCGAGGTGGTTTGCGGGGATTTGGGGGATCCCCAAAGGGATTTGGGGGGTCCTGGGGGGATTTGGGGGTCCTCAGGGGGGTCTCGGGTGTCCCCAGGGGGGGTCCTGGGTGTCCCCAGGGGGGTCTCGGGTGTCCCTGTCCCCTCCTGCCTTGGGGACAAATGTCCAAAGGGAATTGGGCGCTGGGCCTGGGGCTGCGAGACGTCAGTGCGGGGGGTCCCGGGGGGGATTTGGGGGGTCCCCAAAGGGATTTGGGGGTCCTCAGGGGGGTCTCAGGTGTCCTCAGGGGGGGTCTCGAGTGTCCCCAGGGGGGTCTCGGGTGTCCCTGTCCCCTCCTGCCTTGGGGACAAACGTCCAAGGGGATTTGGGAGCTGGGGGTCCGTGGTCTCGATTTGGGGGTCCCGGAGGGTTTGGGGGGATTTGGGGGATCCCCAAAGGGATTTGGGGGAGTCCTGGGGGAATTTGGGGGTCCCCAAGGGGGGTCCCGGGTGTCCCCAGGGGGGTCTCGGGTGTCCCTGTCCCCTCCTGCCTTGGGGACAAATGTCCAAAGGGAATTGGGTGCTGGGCCTGGGGCTGTGAGACGTCAGTGCGGGGGTCCCGGGGGGTTTGGGGTGGTCCTGGGGGGATTTGGGGGGTCCCGGGGGGGATTTGGGTGTCCTGGGAGGATTTGGGGGTCCCCAAGGGGGTCCCGGGTGTCCCCAGGGGGGACTCAGGTGTCCCTGTCTCCTCCTGCCTTGAGGACAAACGTCCGAGGGGATTTGGGAGCTCGGGGTCCGTGGTCTCGATTTGGGGGGTCCCGGAGGGTTTGGGGGGATTTGGGGGATCCCCAAAGGGATTTGGGGGAGTCCTGGGGGGATTTGGGGGTCCCCAGGGGGGTCTCGGGTGTCCCCAGGGGGGTCCTGGGTGTCCCTGTCCCCTCCTGCCTTGGGGACAAATGTCCAAAGGGAATTGGGCGCTGGGCCTGGGGCTGTGAGACGTCAGTGCGGGGGTCCCAGGGGGTTTGGGGGGTCCCGGGGGGGGATTTGGGGGTCCCCAAAGGGATTTGTGGGGTCCCCAGGGGGGTCTCGGGTGTCCCCAGGGGGGTCTCGGGTGTCCCTCTCCCCTCCTGCCTTGGGGACAAAACGTCCGAGGGGATTTGGGAGCTCGGGGTCCATGGTCTCGATTTGGGGGTCCCGGGGGGTTTGGGGAGATTTGGGGGGTCCTGGGGGGATTTGTGGGGTCCTGGGGGATTTGGGGGGGTCCCGGGGGGATTTGGGGGTCCCCAAGGGGGTCTCGGGTGTCCCCAGGGGGGTCTCGGGTGTCCCTGTCCCCTCCTGCCTTGGGGACAAATGTCCAAAGGGAATTGCGCGCTGGGCCTGGGGCTGTGAGACGTCAGTGCGGGGGTCCCGGGGGGGTTGGGGGGTCCCGGGGGGATTTGGGGGTCCCCAGGGGGGTCTCGGGTGTCCCCAGGGGGGTCTCGGGTGTCCCTGTCCCCTCCTGCCTTGGGGACAAATGTCCAAGGGGATTTGGGAGCTGGGGGTCTGAGATCTCAGTCTGGGGGTCCCGAGGTGGTTTGGGGGGATTTGGGGGGGTCCCCAAAGGGATTTGGGGTGTCCTGGGGGGATTTGGGGGTCCCCAGGGGGGTCCTGGGTGTCCCCAGGGGGGTCTCGGGTGTCCCTGTCCCCTCCTGCCTTGGGGACAAATGTCCAAAGGGAATTGGGCGCTGGGCCTGGGGCTGTGAGACGTCAGTGCGGGGGTCCCGGGGGGTTTGGGGTGGTCCTGGGGGGATTTGGGGGGTCCCCAAAAGGATTTGGGGGGTCCTGGGGGGATTTGGGGGGTCCCGGGGGGGATTTGGGGGGTCCTGGGGGGATTTGTGGGGTCCCCAGGGGGGTCCCGGGTGTCCCCAGGGGGGTCTCGGGTGTCCCTGTCCCCTCCTGCCTTGGGGACAAACGTCCGAGGGGATTTGGGAGCTCGGGGTCCGTGGTCTCGATTTGGGGGTCCCGGAGGGTTTGGGGGGATTTGGGGGATCCCCAAAGGGATTTGGGGGAGTCCTGGGGGAATTTGGGGGTCCTCAGGGGGTCCCGGGTGTCCCCAGGGGGGTCTCAGATGTCCCTGTCCCCTCCTGCCTTGGGGACAAATGTCCAAGCGGATTTGGGAGCTGGGGGTCTGAGATCTCAGTCTGGGGGTCCCGAGGTGGTTTGGGGGGATTTGGGGGATCCCCAAAGGGATTTGGGGGGTCCTGGGGAGATTTGTGGGGTCCCCAGGGGGGTCTTGGGTGTCCCCAAGGGGGTCCCGGGTGTCCCTGTCCCCTCCTGCCTTGGGGACAAACATCCAAGGGGATTTGGGAGCTGGGGCTGGGAATCTGTGATCTCAATTTGGGGGTCCCGGGGGGGTTTTGGGGGATCCTGAGGGATTTTTGGGGTCCCCCTGAACCCCCAAACCCCCCCAGACCGCAGAGAAGCTGATCCAGGGGGGTTTAGGGGATTTTTGGGGTGAATTTTGGTGTTTTTGGGGTCCCCCTGAACCCCCAAACCCCCCCAGACCGCAGAGAAGCTGATCTAGGAGGGGTTAGGGGATTTTTGGGGTGAATTTTGGGGTTTTTGGGGTCCCCCTGAACCCCCAAACCCACCCAGACCACAGTGAAGCTGATCCGGGGGGTTTAGGGGATTTTTGGGGTGAATTTTGGGGTTTTTGGGGTCCCCCTGAACCCCCAAACCCCCCCAGACCGCAGAGAAGCTGATCCAGGGGGGTTTAGGGGATTTTTGGGGTGAATTTTGGGGTTTTTGGGGTCCCCCTGAACCCCCAAACCCCCCCAGACCGCAGAGAAGCTGATCCAGGTGTTCGCCGAGCAGATTTTCTACACCGGGTTCATCCACGCGGATCCGCACCCCGGGAACGGTACGGACACCCCAAAATCGGGGGCACCCCAAAATCGGGGGCACCCCAAAATTTGGGGGGGATGCCAAAATTGGGGGGCGACCCCAAAACCGAGAGGGACCCCAAAACCGTGAAGGGACCCCAA
>NC_071571.1:153576189-153610393 GCF_024509145.1 Vidua macroura | reverse complement strand
ATTCCATCCCAGCCCCACCCAGGTGGGAATTCCTGCCCAAAATCTTGGAATTCATGGAATTCTGGGGATGGAGATCCCGAAATTCCCTGGAAATTCCATCCCAGCCCCTCCCAGGTGGAATTCCTGCCCAAAATCTTGGAATTCTGGGGATGGAGCTGCCAAAATTCCACCCCAGCCCTTCCCAGGTTGGGAATTCCCGACCGGAATCTTGGAATTCATGGAATTCTGGGGATGGAGATCCCGAAATTCCCTGGAAATTCCATCCCAGCCCTTCCCAGGTTGGAATTCCTGCCTGAAATTATGGAATTCTGGGGATGGAGATCCCGAAATTCCTTGGAAATTCCTTCCCAGCCCTTCCCAGGAGGGAATTCCTGCCCAAAATCTTGGAATTCCTGGAATTCTGGGGATGGAGATCCCGAAATTCCATCCCAGCCCTTCCCAGGTTGGGAATTCCCGCCCGGAATCTTGGAATTCATGGAATTCTGGGAATGGAGCCGCCAAATTCCCTGGGAATTCCATCCCAGCACTTCCCAAGATGGAATTCCTGCCCAAAATTATGGAATTCTGGGGATGGAGCCGCCAAAATTCCCTGGAAATTCCTTCCCAGCCCTTCCCAGGTTGGAATTCCTGCCTGAAATTATGGAATTCTTGGAATTTTGGGGATGGAGCCGCCAAAATTCCCTGGGAATTCCATCCTGGCCCTTCCCAGGCGGGAATTCCTGCCCAAAATCTTGGAATTCATGGAATTCTGGGGATGGAGATCCCGAAATTCCCTGGGAATTCTGTCCCAGCCCCTCCCAGGTTGGAATTCCTGCCCGAAATTATGGAATTCTGGGGATGGAGACACCAGAATTCCTTGGAAATTCCATCCCAGCCCTTCCCAGGATGGAATTCCTGCCCAAAATCTTGGAATTCATGGAATTCTGGGGATGGAGCTGCCAAAATTCCATCCCAGCCCTTCCCAGGTTGGGAATTCCCGCCCGGAATCTTGGAATTCATGGAATTCTGGGGATGCAAATCCCAAAATTCCGTGGAAATTCCACCCCAGCCCCACCCAGGTGGGAATTCCTGCCCAAAATCTTGGAATTCCGGGGATGGAGCCGCCAAAATTCCATGGGGAATTCCATCCCAGCCCTTCCCAGGTGGGAATTCCCGCCCGGAATCTTGGAATTCATGGAATTCTGGGGATGGAGATCCCGAAATTCCCTGGGAATTCCATCCCAGCCCCTCCCAGGTGGGAATTCCTGCCCAAAATCTTGGAATTCCAGGGATGGAGCTGCCAAAATTCCACCCCAGCCCTTCCCAGGTGGGAATTTCTGCCTGAAATTATGGAATTCTTGGAATTTCGGGGATGGAGCCGCCAAAATTCCCTGGGAATTCCATCCCAGCCCTTCCCAGGAGGGAATTCCTGCCCAAAATTATGGAATTCATGGAATTCTGGGGATGGAGCTGCCAAAATTCCATCCCAGCCCTTCCCAGGTTGGAATTTCTGCCTGAAAATTATGGAATTCTTGGAATTTCGGGGATGGAGCTGCCAAAATTCCCCTGGGAATTCTGTCCCAGCCCTTCCCAGGTGGGAATTCCTGCCCAAAATCTTGGAATTCTGGGGATGGAGCTGCCAAAATTCCATCCCAGCCCTTCCCAGGAGGGAATTCCTGCCCAAAATCTTGGAATTCAGGGAATTCTGGGGCTGGAGATCCTGAAATTCCCTGGGAATTCCTTCCCAGCCCTTCCCAGGAGGGAATTCCTGCCTGGAATCTTGGAATTCATGGAATTCTGGGGATGCAAATCCCAAAATTCCGTGGAAATTCCACCCCAGCCCCTCCCAGGTGGGAATTCCTGCCCAAAATCTTGGAATTCTGGGGATGGAGCTGCCAAAATTCCATCCCAGCCCTTCCCAGGTGGGAATTTCTGCCTGAAATTATGGAATTCTTGGAATTTCGGGGATGGAGCTGCCAAAATTCCATGGGAATTCTTTACCAGCCCTTCCCAGGTGGGAATTCCTGCCCAAAATCTTGGAATTCATGGAATTCTGGGGATGGAGATCCCGAAATTCCCTGGGAATTCCATCCCAGCCCTTCCCAGATTGGAATTCCTGCCTGAAATGATGGAATTCTTGGAATTCTGGGGATGGAGCTGCCAAAATTCCCTGGGAATTCCTTCCCAGCCCTTCCCAGGATGGAATTCCTGCCCGAAATTATGGAATTCTGGGGATGGAGACACAAGAATTCCTTGGAAATTCCACCCCAGCCCTTCCCAGGTGGGAATTCCCGCCTGGAATCTTGGAATTCATGGAATTCTGGGGATGGAGATCCCAAAATTCCCTGGAAATTCCTTCCCAGCCCCTCCCAGGTGGGAATTCCTGCCCGAAATCTTGGAATTCCAGGGATGGAGCCGCCAAAATTCCCTGGGAATTCTGTCCCAGCCCTTCCCAGGTTGGAATTCCTGCCCAAAATTATGGAATTCCAGGGATGGAGACACCCGAATTCCATGGGAATTCTGTCCCAGCCCTTCCCAGGTGGGAATTCCTGCCCAAAATCTTGGAATTCTGGGGATGGAGCTGCCAAAATTCCATCCCAGCCCCTTCCCAGGTGGGAATTCCTGCCCAAAATCTTGGAATTCCAGGGATGGAGACACCAAAATTCCCTGGGAATTCCATCCCAGCCCTTCCCAGGTTGGAATTCCTGCCCAAAATCTTGGAATTCATGGAATTCTGGGGATGGAGATCCCGAAATTCCCTGGGAATTCTGTCCCAGCCCTTCCCAGGTGGGAATTCCTGCCCAAAATCTTGGAATTCTGGGGATGGAGCCGCCAAAATTCCCTGGAAATTCCGTCCCAGCCCCACCCAGGTGGGAATTCCTGCCCGGAATCTTGGAATTCATGGAATTCTGGGGATGGAGATCCCGAAATTCCCTGGGAATTCCATCCCAGCCCCTCCCAGGTGGGAATTCCTGCCCGAAATTATGGAATTCTGGGGATGGAGACACCAGAATTCCTTGGAAATTCCTTCCCAGCCCTTCCCAGGTGGGAATTCCTGCCCAAAATCTTGGAATTCCTGGAATTCTGGGGATGGAGCTGCCAAAATTCCATCCCAGCCCTTCCCAGGTGGGAATTCCTGCCCAAAATCTTGGAATTCTGGGGATGGAGCTGCCAAAATTCCATCCCAGCCCTTCCCAGGTGGGAATTCCTGCCCGGAATCTTGGAATTCATGGAATTCCAGGTGGGAATTCCCTTGGCACAGCCCGGGAATTGGGAATAAATCCTGAAAAAAACAAAATAAAAAACAAAAAAAAACTTGGGAATTCTGCTCCAGGGTTTTCTTCCCGGAATTCCCGCAGGGTCTCGCTTCCTGCTTCGGGATCTGCGCCCGGAATCACCTGGAGGAAACTTTGGAAAAATTGGAGGAATTCGAGAAATCCGACGTCGTCCGGAAATCCCAGGGCTTGTTCAGCATCTTCAAGGTGGGAATTCCCACGGGATTTGGGGGAAAAATGGGGAAAAAACGGGAATGGGGATTGGTGGGAACGGCCTGGGGTGGGGATTTTTGGGAAAAATGGGAAAAAATGGGAATGGGGATTGGTGGGAAGGGCCTGGGGTGGGGATTTTTGGGGAAAAATGGGAATGGGGATTGGTGGGAACGGCCTGGGGTGGGGATTTTTGGGAAAAATGGGAAAAAATGGGAATGGGGATTGGTGGGAAAAGCCTGGGGTGGGGATTTTTAGGAAAAATGGGAATGGGGATTGGTGGGAACGGCCTGGGGTGGGGATTTTTGGGAAAAATGGGAAAAATGGGAATGGGGATTGGTGGGAAGGGCCTGGGGTGGGGATTTTTGGGGAAAAATGGGAAAAATGGGAATGGGGATTGTTGGGAACGGCCTGGGGTGGGGATTTTTGGGAAAAATGGGAATGGGGATTGGTGGGAACGGCCTGGGGTGGGGATTTTTGGGAAAAATGGGAATGGGGATTGGTGGGAACGGCCTGGGGTGGGGATTTTTGGGAAAAATGGGGAAAAATGGGAATGGGGATTGGTGGGAAGGGCCTGGGGTGGGGATTTTTGGGAAAAATGGGAAAAATGGGAATGGGGATTGGTGGGAACGGCCTGGGGTGGGGATTTTTGGGAAAAAATGGGAATGGGAATTGGTGGGAACGGCCTGGGGTGGGGATTTTTGGGAAAAATGGGAAAAAATGGGAATGGGGATTGGTGGGAAGGGCCTGGGGTGGGGATTTTGGGGAAAAATGGGAAAAAATGGGAATGGGGATTGGTGGGAAGGGCCTGGGGTGGGGATTTTTGGGAATATTGGGAAAAATGGGAATGGGGATTGGTGGGAACGGCCTGGGGTGGGGATTTTTGGGAAAAATGGGAAAAATGGGAATGGGGATTGGTGGGAATGGCCTGGGGTGGGGATTTTTGGGAACAATGGGAAAAAATGGGAATGGGGATTGGTGGGAACGGCCTGGGGTGGGGATTTTTGGGAAAAATGGGGAAAAATGGGGATTGGTGGGAACGGCCTGGGGTGGGGATTTTTGGGAAAAATGGGAAAAATGGGAATGGGGATTGGTGGGAACGGCCTGGGGTGGGGATTTTTGGGAAAAATGGGAAAAATGGGAATGGGGATTGGTGGGAACGGCCTGGGGTGGGGATTTTTTGGGAAAAATGGGAAAAAATGGGAATGGGGATTGGTGGGAACGGCCTGGGGTGGGGATTTTTGGGAAAAATGGGAAAAAATGGGAATGGGGATTGGTGGGAACGGCCTGGGGTGGGGATTTTTGGGAAAAATGGGGAAAAATGGGAATGGGGGATTGGTGGGAACGGCCTGGGGTGGGGATTTTTGGGAAAAATGGGAAAAATGGGAATGGGGATTGGTGGGAAGGGCCTGGGGTGGGGATTTTTGGGAAAAATGGGAAAAATGGGAATGGGGATTGGTGGGAACGGCCTGGGGTGGGGATTTTTGGGAAAAATGGGAATTGGGATTGGTGGGAATGGCCTGGGGTGGGGATTTTTGGGAAAAATGGGAATGGGGATTGGTGGGAACGGCCTGGGGTGGGGATTTTTTGGGAAAAATGGGAAAAAATGGGAATGGGGATTGGTGGGAAAAGCCTGGGGTGGGGATTTTTGGGAAAAATGGGAATGGGGATTGGTGGGAAGGGCCTGGGGTGGGGATTTTTGGGAAAAATGGGAAAAATGGGAATGGGGATTGTTGGGAACGGCCTGGGGTGGGGATTTTTGGGAAAAATGGGAATGGGGATTGGTGGGAACGGCCTGGGGTGGGGATTTTTGGGGAAAAATGGGAAAAATGGGAATGGGGATTGGTGGGAACGGCCTGGGGTGGGGATTTTTGGGAAAAATGGGAATGGGGATTGGTGGGAACGGCCTGGGGTGGGGATTTTTGGGAAAAATGGGGAAAATGGGAATGGGGATTGGTGGGAAGGGCCTGGGGTGGGGATTTTTGGGAAAAATGGGAAAAATGGGAATGGGGATTGGTGGGAATGGCCTGGGGTGGGGATTTTTGGGAAAAATGGGAAAAATGGGAATGGGGATTGGTGGGAAGGGCCTGGGGTGGGGATTTTTGGGAAAAATGGGGAAAAATGGGGATTGGTGGGAACGGCCTGGGGTGGGGATTTTTGGGAAAAATGGGAAAAAATGGGAATGGGGATTGGTGGGAACGGCCTGGGGTGGGGATTTTTGGGAAAAATGGGAAAAAATGAGAATGGGGCTTGGTGGGAACGGCCTGGGGTGGGGATTTTTGGGAAAAATGGGAATGGGGATTGTTGGGAACGGCCTGGGGTGGGGATTTTTGGGAAAAATGGGAAAAATGGTAATGGGGATTGGTGGGAATCGCCTGGGGTGGGGATTTTTGGGAAAAATGGGAAAAATGGGAATGGGGATTGGTGGGAATGCCTGGGGTGGGGATTTTTGGGAAAAACGGGAATGGGGATTGGTGGGAAGGGCCTGGGGTGGGGACTTTTTGGGAAAAATGGGGAAAAATGGGAATGGGATTGGTGGGAACGGCCTGGGGTGGGGATTTTTGGGAAAAAATGGGAATGGGGATTGGTGGGAACGGCCTGGGGTGGGGATTTTTGGGAAAAATGGGAATGGGGATTGGTGGGAACGGCCTGGGGTGGGGATTTTTGGGAAAAATGGGAATGGGGATTGGTGGGAACGGCCTGGGGTGGGGATTTTTGGGAAAAATGGGGAAAAATGGGAATGGGGATTGGTGGGAACGGCCCTGGGGTGGGGATTTTTGGGAAAAATGGGAAAAATGGGAATGGGGATTGGTGGGAAGGGCCTGGGGTGGGGATTTTTGGGAAAAATGGGAATGGGGATTGGTGGGAACGGCCTGGGGTGGGGATTTTTGGGAAAATGGGAAAAACTGGGAATGGGGATTGGTGGGAACGGCCTGGGGTGGGGATTTTTGGGGAAAAATGGGAATGGGGATTGGTGGGAACGGCCTGGGGTGGGGATTTTTGGGAAAAATGGGAATGGGGATTGGTGGGAACGGCCTGGGGTGGGGATTTTTGGGAAAAATGGGAATGGGGCTTGGTGGGAATGGCCTGGGGTGGGGATTTTTGGGAAAAATGGGAATGGGGATTGGTGGGAACGGCCTGGGGTGGGGATTTATGGGAAAAATGGGAAAAAATGGGAATGGGGATTGGTGGGAACGGCCTGGGGTGGGGATTTTTGGGAAAAATGGGAAAAATGGGAATGGGGATTGGTGGGACCGGCCTGGGGTGGGGATTTTTGGGAATAATGGGAATGGGGATTGGTGGGAATGGCCTGGGGTGGGGATTTTTTGGGAACAAATGGGAAAAAAATGGGAAAAAATGGGAATGGGGATTGGTGGGAACGGCCTGGGGTGGGGATTTTTGGGAAAAATGGGAATGGGGATTGGTGGGAACGGCCTGGGGTGGGGATTTTTGGGAAAAATGGGAATGGGGATTGGTGGGAACGGCCTGGGGTGGGGATTTTTGGGAAAAATGGGAAAAAATGGGAATGGTGGGAAGGGCCTGGGGTGGGGATTTTTTGGGAAAAATGGAATGGGGATTGGTGGGAAGGGCCTGGGGTGGGGATTTTTGGGGAAAAATGGGAAAAATGGGAATGGGGATTGGTGGGAACGGCCTGGGGTGGGGATTTTTGGGGAAACATGGGAAAAATGGGAATGGGGATTGGTGGGAACGGCCTGGGGTGGGGATTTTTGGGAAAAATGGAATGGGATTGGTGGGAACGGCCTGGGGTGGGGATTATTGGGAAAACTGGGAAAAACATGGGAATGGGGATTGGTGGGAAGGGCCTGGGGTGGGGATTTTTGGGAAAAATGGGAATGGGGATTGGTGGGAACGGCCTGGGGTGGGGATTTTTGGGAAAAATGGGGAAAAATGGGAATGGGGATTGGTGGGAACGGCCTGGGGTGGGGATTTTTGGGAAACAATGGGAAAACAGGGAATGGGGATTGGTGGGACGGGCCTGGGGTGGGGATTTTTGGGAACAACTGGGAAAACTGGGAATGGGGCTTGGTGGGACCGGCCTGGGGTGGGGATTTTTGGGAAAACATGGGAATTGGGATTGGTGGGAATGGCCTGGGGTGGGGATTTTTGGGAAAAATGGGAATGGGGATTGGTGGGAACGGCCTGGGGTGGGGATTTTTGGGAAACATGGGAAAAAATGGGAATGGGGCTTGGTGGGAAAAGCCTGGGGTGGGGATTTTTGGGAAAAATGGAATGGGGATTGGTGGGAAGGGCCTGGGGTGGGGATTTTTGGGAAAAATGGGAAAAATGGGAATGGGGATTGTTGGGAACGGCCCTGGGGTGGGGATTTTTGGGAAAAATGGGAATGGGGATTGGTGGGAACGGCCTGGGGTGGGGATTTTTGGGAAAACTGGGAAAAATGGGAATGGGGATTGGTGGGAACGGCCTGGGGTGGGGATTTTTGGGAAAAATGGGAATGGGGATTGGTGGGAACGGCCTGGGGTGGGGATTTTTGGGAAAAATGGGGAAAATGGGAATGGGGATTGGTGGGAAGGGCCTGGGGTGGGGATTTTTGGGAAAAATGGGAAAAATGGGAATGGGGATTGGTGGGAATGGCCTGGGGTGGGGATTTTTGGGAAAAATGGGAAAAATGGGAATGGGGATTGGTGGGAAGGGCCTGGGGTGGGGATTTTTGGGAAAAATGGGGAAAAATGGGGATTGGTGGGAACGGCCTGGGGTGGGGATTTTTGGGAAAAATGGGAAAAATGGGAATGGGGATTGGTGGGAACGGCCTGGGGTGGGGATTTTTTGGGAAAATGGGAAAAATGAGAATGGGGATTGGTGGGAACGGCCTGGGGTGGGGATTTTTGGGAAAAATGGGAATGGGGATTGTTGGGAACGGCCTGGGGTGGGGATTTTTGGGAAAAATGGGAAAAATGGTAATGGGGATTGGTGGGAATCGCCTGGGGTGGGGATTTTTGGGAAAAATGGGAAAAATGGGAATGGGGATTGGTGGGAATGGCCTGGGGTGGGGATTTTTGGGAAAAACGGGAATGGGGATTGGTGGGAAGGGCCTGGGGTGGGGATTTTTGGGGAAAAATGGGGAAAAATGGGAATGGGGATTGGTGGGAACGGCCTGGGGTGGGGATTTTTGGGAAAAATGGGAATGGGGATTGGTGGGAACGGCCTGGGGTGGGGATTTTTGGGAAAAATGGGAATGGGGATTGGTGGGAACGGCCTGGGGTGGGGATTTTTGGGAAAAATGGGAATGGGGATTGGTGGGAACGGGCCTGGGGTGGGGATTTTTGGGAAAAATGGGGAAAAATGGGAATGGGGATTGGTGGGAACGGCCCTGGGGTGGGGATTTTTGGGAAAAATGGGAAAAATGGGAATGGGGATTGGTGGGAAGGGCCTGGGGTGGGGATTTTTGGGTCAAAAATGGGAATGGGGATTGGTGGGAACGGCCTGGGGTGGGGATTTTTGGGAAAAATGGGAAAAAATGGGAATGGGGATTGGTGGGACCGGCCTGGGGTGGGGATTTTTGGGAAAAATGGGAATGGGGATTGGTGGGAACGGCCTGGGGTGGGGATTTTTGGGAAAAATGGGATGGGGATTGGTGGGAACGGCCTGGGGTGGGGATTTTTGGGAAAAATGGGAATGGGGATTGGTGGGAATGGCCTGGGGTGGGGATTTTTGGGAAAAATGGGAATGGGGATTGGTGGGAACGGCCTGGGGTGGGGATTTATGGGAAAAATGGGAAAAATGGGAATGGGGCTTGGTGGGAACGGCCTGGGGTGGGGATTTTTGGGAAAAATGGGAAAAATGGGAATGGGGATTGGTGGGAACGGCCTGGGGTGGGGATTTTTGGGAATAATGGGAATGGGGATTGGTGGGAATGGCCTGGGGTGGGGATTTTTGGGAAAAATGGGAAAAAAATGGGAAAAAATGGAATGGGGATTGGTGGGAACGGCCTGGGGTGGGGATTTTTGGGAAAAATGGGAATGGGGATTGGTGGGAACGGCCTGGGGTGGGGATTTTTGGGAAAAATGGGAATGGGAGATTGGTGGGAACCGGCCTGGGGTGGGGATTTTTGGGAAAAATGGGAAAAAATGGGAATGGTGGGAAGGGCCTGGGGTGGGGATTTTTTGGGAAAAATGGGAATGGGGATTGGTGGGACGGGCCTGGGGTGGGGATTTTTGGGAAAAACTGGGAAAAATGGGAATGGGGATTGGTGGGAACGGCCTGGGGTGGGGATTTTTGGGAAAAATGGGAAAAATGGGAATGGGGATTGGTGGGAACGGCCTGGGGTGGGGATTTTTGGGAAAAAATGGGAATGGGGATTGGTGGGAACGGCCTGGGGTGGGGATTTTTGGGAAAAATGGGAAAAATGGGAATGGGGATTGGTGGGAACGGCCTGGGGTGGGGATTTTTGGGAAAAATGGGAAAAATGGGAATGGGGATTGGTGGGAACGGCCTGGGGTGGGGATTTTTGGGAAAAATGGGGAAAGGGGATTGGTGGGAACGGCCTGGGGTGGGGATTTTTGGGAAAAATGGGAAGAAATGGGAATGGGGATTGGTGGGACCGGCCTGGGGTGGGGATTTTTGGGAAAAATGGGAATGGGGATTGGTGGGAACGGCTTGGGGTGGGGATTTTTGGGAAAAATGGGAATGGGGATTGGTGGGAACGGCCTGGGGTGGGGATTTTTGGGAAAAATGGGGATAAATGGGAATGGGGATTGGTGGGAACGGCCTGGGGTGGGGATTTTTGGGAAAAATGGGGATAAATGGGAATGGGGATTGGTGGGAACGGCCTGGGGTGGGGATTTTTGGGAAAAATGGGAATGGGGATTGGTGGGAACGGCCTGGGGTGGGGATTTTTGGGAAAAATGGGAAAAAATGGGAATGGGGATTGGTGGGAACGGCCTGGGGTGGGGATTTTTGGGAAAAATGGGAAAAAATGGGAATGGGGATTGGTGGGAACGGCCTGGGGTGGGGGATTTTTGGGAAAAATGGGGAAAAAATGGGAATGGGGATTTGTGGGAACGGCCTGGGGTGGGGATTTTTGGGAAAAATGGGAATGGGGATGGGTGGGAAGGGCCTGGGGTGGGGATTTTTGGGAAAAATGGGAAAAAAATGGGAATGGGGATTGGTGGGAACGGCCTGGGGTGGGGATTTTTGGGGAAAAATGGGAATGGGGATTGGTGGGAACGGCCTGGGGTGGGGATTTTTGGGAATAATGGGAAAAATGGGAATGGGGATTGGTGGGAACGGCCTGGGGTGGGGATTTTTGGGAAAAATGTGGAAAAAACTGGGAATGGGGATTGGTGGGAACGGCCTGGGGTGGGGATTTTGGGAAAAATGGGGAAAAATGGGAATGGGGATTGGTGGGAACGGCCTGGGGTGGGGATTTTTGGGAAAAATGGGAAAAATGGAATGGGGATTGGTGGGAAGGGCCTGGGGTGGGGATTTTTGGGAAAAAATGGGGAAAATGGGAATGGGGATTGGTGGGAACGGCCTGGGGTGGGGATTTTTGGGAATGTTCCGAGCATTCCTTGGAATTCCAGGAATTTTCCGCGGGATTTCCGTGGTTTTTCCACGGGGTCCGTGGGAATTCCGTGCTCCGGGAATTCCGTGAGCCCCGAATTCCATCCTTCCACCAATCCCATCCTGCTGGAATTTCGTTCTCCCAGCATTCCCGAAATTCCACCAATTCCCCAAATCCGGAATTCTGGCTTTTCCATGCTTTTCCCCATATTTTTTCCTTGTTTTCCCATTGTTCTTCCCATATTTTTCCATGTTTTTTTCCTTTTTTTCCCGTGTTTTTTTCCATTTTCCCATGTTTTTTTTCCATTTTTTCCCGTGTTTTTCCATGTTTTCCCTTGTTTTTCCCGTGTTTTTTCCATCTTTTTTCCCACATTTTCCCACATTTTTCCCACATTTTCCCACATTTTTCCCACATTTTTTCCACGTTTTCTTTCTCCATGCCTTTTCCCATATTTCTCTGCTTTTTTCCATTGTTTTTCCAAGGCTTTTCCATATTTTCCCCACATTTTCCCCACATTTCCCCATCCTTTCCCCATCTTTTTCCCACATTTTCCCATCTTTTCCCATATTTTCCCTATATTTTTCCCATTTTTTTCCCATATGTTTCCCATATTTTCCCCATATTTCCCCATCTTTTCCCCAAGTTTTCCCCACATTTTCCGATATTTTTCCCCATTTCCCCCCATATTTTCCCCATATTTTCCCATATTATTCCCATATCTTCCCCATATTTTCCCCATATTTTTCCCATTTTTTCCCATCTTTTCCCATATTTCCCCATCTTTTCCCCATATTTTCCCCATATTTTCCCCCATATTTTTCCCATTTTTTCCCATCTTTTCCCATATTTCCCCATCTTTTCCCCATATTTTCCCCATATTTTTCCCATATTTTTCCCATCTTTTCCCCATATTTTTCCCATGTTTCCCCCCATTTTCCCTGCGTTTTTCCATCTTTTCTGATATTTTCTCCCATATTTTTCCCATATTTTCCCCATTTTTTCCCATATTTTCCCCCCATTTTCCCCATATTTCTCCGAAATTTTCCCCATTTTCTCCATATTTTCCCCATCTTTTCCCCATTTTTTCCCCATACTTTCCCCAGGTTTTTCCCATATTTTCCCATATTTGCCCCATATTTTCCCCAACTTTTCCCCACCTTTTCTGATATTTTCCCCCATTTCCCCCCATTTTTTTTCCCATCTTTTCCCCATCTTTTCCCCAACTTTTCCCCACATTTTCCGATATTTTTTCCCGATTTCCCCCCATATTTTCCCCATATTTTCCCATATTATTCCCATATCTTCCCATTATTTTCCCCACATTTTTCCCATTTTTTCCCATCTTTTCCCATTTTTTCCCATCTTTTCCCATCTTTTCCCCATCTTTTCCCCATATTTCCCCCATATTTTCCCCATCTTTTCCCCATATTTTCCCCATATTATTCCCATATTTCTCCCATTTTTTCTCCACCTTTTCCCCATCTTTTCCCCATCTTTTCCCCATCTTTCCCCCATATTTTCCCCATTTCCCCCACCTTTTCCCCGTATTTTCCTCATCTTTTCCCCATCTTTTCCCCATTTTTTCCCCATATTTCTCCCATATTTCTCCCATATTTCTCCCATATTTCTCCCATATTTTCCCCATATTATTCCCATATTTTCCCCATATTTTCCCCATTTTTTTCCCATATTTCCCCCACGTTTTCCCCATTTTTTCCCCATATTTTTCCGGTGTTTTCCCTCAGGAGCGGAGCGATGTGGAGGGGGAGCAGCAGCGCGGGGCCCTGGTGCTCTGCTCCAGCCGCGTTTCCCCTCCGCTTTCCCATCTTTTCCCCATCTTTCCCCCATATTATTCCCATATTATTCCCATATTTTCCAGTATTTTTCCCCATATTTCTCCCAAATTTTCCCCATTTTTCCCCATATTTGTCCCATCTTTTCCACATATTTTTCCCCATTTTTCCCTGTATTTTTCCCATATTTTCCCCATCCTTTTCCTCATATTTTCCTATATTTTTCCCATATTTCTCCCATAAATTCCCCATCTTTTCCCCATCTTTTCCCCATCTTTTCCCCATTTTTTCCCAACTTTTCCCATAATTTTCCCCAACTTTTCCCCATATTTTTCCCAACTTTTCCCCATATTTTTCCGGTGTTTTCCGGCAGGAGCGGAGCGATGTGGAGGGGGAGCAGCAGCGCGGGGCGCTGGCGCTCTGCTACGGCCGCGTTTCCCCTCCGCTTTCCCATCTTTTCCCCCCATCTTTCCCCATATTTTTCCCATCTTTTTCCCAATATTTTTCCCCATATTTCCCACATCTTTTCCCCATATTTTCCCCATTTTCCCCCACCTTTTCCCCATATTTTCCCCATCTTTTCCCCATCTTTTCCCCATATTTCCTCCCATATTTCTCCCATATTTTCCCCATATTTTTCCCATATTTTCCCCACCTTTTCCCCATATTTTCCCCATCTTTTCCCCATATTTCCTCCCATATTTCTCCCATATTTTCCCCATATTTTCCCATCTTTTCCCCATCTTTTCCCCATATTTTCCCATATTTTCCCCATATTTTCCCCATATTTTCCCCATATTTTTCCCATCTTTTCCCCATCTTTTCCCCATATTTTCCCCATGTTTGTCCCATATTTTCCCCAACTTTTCCCCACCTTTTCTGATATTTTCCCCCATTTCCCCCCATATTTTCCCCATCTTTTTTCCACCTTTTCTGATATTTTCCCCTGTTTCCCCCCATATTTTCCCCCCATCTTTTCCCCATCTTTTCCCATAATTTTTCCCAACTTTTCCCCATATTTTTCCCATATTTTCCCCATTTTTCCCCTGTTTCCCCCCATATTTTCCCCCCATTTTTCCCCATATTTTTCCCCATATTATTCCCAACTTTTCCCCATATTTTTCCGGTATTTTCCGGCAGGAGCGGAGCGATGTGGAGGCGGAGCAGCAGCGCGGGGCGCTGGCGCTCTGCTACGGCCGCGTGGCGGCGGCGGCGGCTCCGGAGCTGCTGCGCTCGCGCCTGGAGCCGCGGATCCTCGGCAGCCTCCGGCACCTCGGCCACACCAAGGTCAGCGCGGAATTCCCGGGATTCCGGGGGGTTGGGGATTGTTCGGGAATTTTTGGGGATTTTTTGAGAATTTTTGGGGATTTTTTGGGGATTTTTTGGGGTTTTTTGGGGATTTTTTTGGGATTTTTTGGGAATTTTGGGGATTTTTTGGGGATTTTTTGGGATATTTTTGGGGATTTTTTAGGAATTTTTCTGGGATTTTTTGTGATTTTTTTGGGGATTTTTTGGGGGTTTTTTAGGGAGTTTTTGGGGAATTTTTTGGGATTTTTTGGGATTTTTTTGGGTATTTTTCAGAAATTTTTGGGGAATTTTTTGGGATTTTTTGGGATTTTTTGGGGGATTTTTTTGGGATTTTTGGGGAATTTTTAGGAATTTTTTTGGGATTTTTTGGGGATTTTTTGGGGATTTTTTTGGGATTTTTTGGGGAATTTTTGGATTTTTTTGGGGATTTTTTGGGAAATTTTGGGGATTTTTTGGGAATTTTTTGGGGATTTTTTGGGGTTTTGTGTGATTTTTTGTGATTTTTTTGGGGGAATTTTTGGGGATTTTTTTGGGGATTTTTTGGGATATTTTTGGGGATTTTTCGGGAATTTTTTGGGAATTTTTTTGGGATTTTTCGGGAATTTTTTGGGAATTTTTTGGGGAATTTTTGGGGAATTTTTTGGGATTTTTTGGGAATTTTTTAGGAATTTTTTTGGGATTTTTCGGGAATTTTTTGGGAATTTTTGGGGGATTTTTCGGGAATTTTTTGGGAATTTTTTGGGAATTTTTTGGGAATTTTTCAGGGATTTTTCGGGAATTTTTTGGGATTTTTTTGGGATTTTTTTTGGGATTTTTGGGGAATTTTTAGGAATTTTTTTGGGTCTTTTTTGTGATTTTTTGGGGATTTTTTGGGGAATTTTTTGGGATTTTTGGGGATTTTTTGGGATTTTTTTGGGGTTTTTTTAGGGAGTTTTTGGGGATTTTTTGGGATATTTTTGGGGATTTTTTGGGGATTTTTCGGGGATTTTTTTGGGACTTTTTTGGGGATTTCTTGGGGATTTTTGGGGAATTTTTGGGGATTTTTTGGGATTTTTTGGGGATTTTTTAGGAATTTTTTTGGGTGTTTTTCAGGGATTTTTGGGGAATTTTTTGGGATTTTTTGGGATTTTTTGGGGATTTTTTTGGGAATTTTTTGGGAATTTTTTGGGGAATTTTTTGGGCATTTTTTGGGGATTTTTTTTGATTTTTGGGGAATTTTTGGGGATTTTTTGGGAATTTTTTGGGGATTTTTTTGGGTTTTGTGTGATTTTTTTGTGATTTTTTGGGGGGAATTTTTGGGGATTTTTTGGGAATTTTTGGGGAATTTTTTGGGAATTTTTGGGAATTTTTGGGGAATTTTTCGGGAATTTTTTTGGGTGTTTTTCAGGGATTTTTGGGGAATTTTTTGGGATTTTTCGGGATTTTTTGGGGGATTTTTTTTGGGATTTTTTTGGGATTTTTTTGGGAATTTTTTGGGAATTTTTTGGGGAATTTTTTGGGGATTTTTTTGGGAATTTTTGGGGATTTTTTGGGAATTTTTTGGGGAATTTTTTGGGTTTTGTGTGATTTTTTTGTGATTTTTTTGGGGGGAATTTTTGGGGAATTTTTTGGGATTTTTTGGGAATTTTTGGGGAATTTTTTGGGAATTTTCAGGAATTTTTGGGGAATTTTTCGGGATTTTTTCAGGGATTTTTGGGGATTTTTTGGGATTTTTTGGGGTTTTTTTAGGGAGTTTTTGGGGATTTTTTAGGAATTTTTTTGGGAATTTTTCAGGGATTTTTGGGGAATTTTTTTGGATTTCTTGGGAATTTTTTGGGTATTTTTCAGGGATTTTTTGGGGAATTTTTTGGGATTTTTTTGGGAATTTTTTGTGATTTTTTGGGGGGAGAATTTTTGGGGAATTTTTTGGGATTTTTTGGGATTTTTTTTTAATTTTTTGGGATTTTTTGGGAATTTTTTAGGAATTTTTTGGGGATTTTTCGGGAATTTTTTGGGGAATTTTTCGGGAATTTTTTGGGAATATTTTTGGGATTTCTGGGGATTTTTTGGGGAATTTTTTGGGGATTTTTTTGGGAATTTTTTGGGAATTTTTCAGGAATTTTTTTGGATTTGTTCAGGAATTTTTGGGGAATTTTTTGGGAATTTTTGGGGAATTTTTTTGGGGATTTTTGGGGAATTGTTGGGAATTTTTTGGGAATTTTTTTTTTTTTGGGGGGTGGGAATTTTTGGGGAATTTTTGGGAATTTCTTGGAATTTTTCAGCAATTTTTGGGGAATTTTTGGGGATTTTTTGGGGATTTTTTTGGGATTTTTTGGGATTTTTTTGGGATTTTTCCTTCTGGAATTTGGGTTTTTTTCCAAAGGGAATTTTGGGTTTTTCCTGCTGGAATTTGGGTTTTTCCAAGGGAATTTTGGGTTTTTTCCAAGGGAATTTTGGGTTTTTCCCGTTGGAATTTGGGTTTTTCCCAAGGGAATTTTGGGTTTTTCCCATTGGAATTTGGGTTTTTTTCCAAGGGAATTTTGGGTTTTTCCTGCTGGAATTTGGGTTTTTTTTAAAGGGAATTTTGGGTTTTTTCCCAAGGGAATTTTGGGTTTTTCCTGCTGGAATTTGGGTTTTTTTCCAAGGGAATTTTGGGTTTTTTCCAAGGGAATTTTGGGTTTTTCCCGTTGGAATTTGGGTTTTTTTCCAAGGGAATTTTGGGTTTTTCCCATTGGAATTTGGGTTTTTTTTCCAAGGGAATTTTGGGTTTTTCCCATTGGAATTTGGGTTTTTTCCAAAGGGATTTTTGGGTTTTTCCTGCTGGAATTTGGGGTTTTTTCCAAAGGGAATTTTGGGGATTTTTCCTGCTGGAATTTGGGTTTTTTTCCAAGGGAATTTTGGGTTTTTCCCATTGGAATTTGGGTTTTTCCCAAGGGAATTTTGGGTTTTTCCTGCTGGAATTTGGGTTTTTTTCCAAGGGAATTTTGGGTTTTTCCCACTGGAATTTGGGTTTTTTTCCAAGGGAATTTTGGGTTTTTTCCAAAGGGAATTTTGGGTTTTTCCTGCTGGAATTTGGGTTTTTTTCCAAGGGAATTTTGGGTTTTTCCTGCTGGAATTTGGGGTTTTTCCAAAGGGAATTTTGGGTTTTTCCTGACGGAATTTTGATATTTTCCCGCTGGAATTTTGTCCCTTCCCGGGGAAATTTGGGATTTTCCTGATTGGGAATTTTGATTTTTTCCCGCTGGAATTTTGTCCCTTCCCGGGGAAATTTGGGATTTTCCTGATTGGGAATTTTGATTTTTTTCCCGCTTGAATTTTGTTCCTTCCCGGGGAAATTTGGGATTTTCCTGATTGGGAATTTTGATTTTTTCCCACTGGAATTTTGTTCCTTCCTGGGGAAATTTGGGATTTTCCTGATTGGGAATTTTGATTTTTTCCCGCTGGAATTTTGTCCCTTCCTGGGGAAATTTGGGATTTTCCTGATTGGGAATTTTGATTTTTTCCCGCTGGAATTTTGTCCCTTCCCGGGGAAATTTGGGATTTTCCTGATTGGGAAATTTGGGATTTTCCTGATTGGGAATTTTGATTTTTTCCCGCTGGAATTTTGTTCCTTCCTGGGGAAATTTGGGATTTTCCTGATTGGGAATTTTTATTTTTTTTCCCACTGGAATTTTGTCCCTTCCTGGGGAAATTTGGGATTTTCCTGATGGGAATTTTGATTTTTTCCCGCTGGAATTTTGTCCCTTCCCGGGGAAATTTGGGATTTTCCTGATTGGGAAATTTGGGATTTTCCTGATTGGGAATTTTGTTTTTTTCCTGCTGGAATTTTGTCCCTTCCCGGGGAAATTTGGGATTTTCCTGATTGGGAATTTTGTTTTTTTCCTGCTGGAATTTTGTCCCTTCCCGGGGAAATTTGGGATTTTCCTGATTGGGAATTTTGTTTTTTTCCCGCTGGAATTTTGTCCCTTCCCGGGGAAATTTGGGATTTTCCTGATGGGAATTTTGTTTTTCTTTCCCGCCCGTTCAGGTTCTGGGAATAAAAATAGAGCCCAAGGTAGGGAATTTTGGGATTGGCCTTGGAATTTTTCCTCTTTCCGCCTTTTCCTCTCATGCCGGGCTGGAAACGCTTCCCGAGAAAACAACGGAATTCCCGGGAAAATTCCCGGGAAAAGGGATGGGAAAAAGCCTCTCCTGGCAGAGGGCCTGGACCTTCCAGCCCTGATGATCCCGGAATTCCACGATCCCAGAATTCCATAAATTCCATGATCCCAGAATTCCATAAAATCTGTGATCCCAGAATTCCAGAATCCTGGAATTCCATGAGGCCAGAATTCCATAAATTCCACAATCCCATGATTCCATGAGGCCAGAATTCCATAAATTCTGTGATCCCAGAATTCCATGATCCTGGAATTCCATGAGGCCAGAATTCCATAAATTCCAGAATCCTGGAATTCCATGAGGCCAGAATTCCATAAATTCCACGATCCCAGAATTCCAGAATCCTGGAATTCCATGAGGCCAGAATTCCATAAATTCTGTGATCCCAGAATTCCAGAATCCTGGAATTCCATGAGGCCAGAATTCCATAAATTCCACAATCCCAGAATTCCATGAGGCCAGAATTCCATAAATTCTGTGATCCCAGAATTCCAGAATCCTGGAATTCCATGAGGCCAGAATTCCATAAATTCTGTGATCCCAGAATTCCAGAATCCTGGAATTCCATGAGGCCAGAATTCCATAAATTCCACGATCCCATAATTCCACAATTCCAGAAATTCCAGAAATTCCACAATCCCATGATTCCATGATCCTGGAATTCCATGAGGTCAGAATTCCATAAATTCCACGATCCCAGAATGCCATGAGGCCAGAATTCCATAAATTCCACGATCCCATAATTCCACAATTCCAGAAATTCCACAATCCCATGATTCCATGATCCTGGAATTCCATGAGGCCAGAATTCCATAAATTCCACAATCCCAGAATTCCATAAATTCTGTGATCCCAGAATTCCAGAATCCTGGAATTCCAAGAGGCCAGAATTCCATAAATTCCACAATCCCAGAATTCCATGAGGCCAGAATTCCATAAATTCTGTGATCCCAGAATTCCATGATCCTGGAATTCCATGAGGCCAGAATTCCATAAATTCCACAATCCCATAATTCCACAATTCCAGAAATTCCACAATCCCAGAATTCCATAATCCTGGAATTCCATGAGGTCAGAATTCCATAAATTCCACAATCCCATAATTCCACAATTCCAGAAATTCCACAATCCCATGATTCCGTGATCCTGGAATTCCATGAGGCCAGAATTCCATAAATTCCACAATTCCATAATTCCACAATTCCAGAAATTCCACAATCCCAGAATTCCGTAATCCTGGAATTCCATGAGGCCAGAATTCCATAAATTCTGTGATCCCAGAATTCCATAATCCTGGAATTCCATGAGGCCAGAATTCCATAAATTCCACAATCCCATAATTCCACAATTCCAGAAATTCCACAATCCCAGAATTCCGTAATCCTGGAATTCCATGAGGCCAGAATTCCATAAATTCTGTGATCCCAGAATTCCGGAATCCTGGAATTCCATGAGGCCAGAATTCCATAAATTCCACAATCCCATAATTCCACAATTCCAGAAATTCCACAATCCCAGAATTTTGTAATCCTGGAATTCCATGAGGCCAGAATTCCATAAATTCCTCAATCCCATAATTCCACAATTCCAGAAATTCCACAATCCCAGAATTCCATAATCCTGGAATTCCACGATCCCAGAATTCCATAAATTCCACAATCCCAGAATTCCATGAGGCCAGAATTCCATAAAATCTGTGATCCCAGAATTCCAGAATCCTGGAATTCCATGAGGCCAGAATTCCATAAATTCTGTGATCCCAGAATTCCAGAATCCTGGAATTCCATGAGGCCAGAATTCCATAAATTCCACGATCCCATAATTCCACAATTCCAGAAATTCCACAATCCCCAGAATTCCAGAATCCTGGAATTCCATGAGGCCAGAATTCCATAAAATCCATAAATTCCATCAATTCCACAATCCCAGAATTCCATAATCCTGGAATCCCATTATTCTGGAATTCCCCAATTCCAGAAATTCCACAATCCCGGAATTCCATGAGGTCACAATTCCATAATTTCCATGCTCCCAGAATTCCATAATTCCATTGTTCTGGAATTCCACAATCCCAGAATTCCATAAATTCCAGAAATTCCATAATTCCACTGTTCTGGAATTCCACAATCCAAGAAATTCCAGAAATTCCAGAAATCCCATAATTCCACTGTTCTGAAATTCCACAATTCCATAAATTCCAGAAATTCCATAATTCCATTGTTCTGGAATTCCACAATCCCAGAAATTCCAGAAATTCCAGAAATCCCATAATTCCACTGTTCTGGAATTCCACAATCCCAGAAATTCCAGAAATCCCATCATTCCATTGTTCTGGAATTCCACAATCCCAGAAATTCCAGAAATTCCAGAAATTCCATAATTCCACTGTTCTGGAATTCCACAATCCCAGAATTCCATAAATTCCAGAAATCCCATAATTCCATTGTTCTGGAATTCCACAATCCCAGAATTCCACAATCCTGGAATTCCATGAGGTCACAATTCCATAAATTCCATAAATTCCAGAAATCCATTGTTCTGGAATTCCACAATCCCAGAAATTCCACGCTCCCAGAATTCCGTAGGTCTGGAATTCCTCGATCCCAGAATTCCGTGATTCCGTAATTCTGGAATTCCACAATTCCATCATTCATCCCAAAAATCCTCCCTGGAGCTTCCCTTGGGATAAATCCCGAGGTTTTTTTCCCATCCTGGGAATTCCGAGGGCTCGGACTGGGGCATTCCCGGGATTTTCCGTGGAATTTTCCCACTCGGATTGGGGCATTCCCGGGATTTTCCATGGAATTTTCCCACTCGGATTGGGGCATTCCCTGGATTTTCCATGGAATTTTCCCGCTCGGATTGGGGCATTCCCGGGATTTTCCATGGAATTTTCCCGCTCGGACTGGGGCATTCCCGGGATTTTCCATGGAATTTTCCCACTGGGATTGGGGCATTCCCGGGATTTTCCATGGAATTTTCCCACTTGGATTGGGGCATTCCCGGGATTTTCTGTGGAATTTTCCCGCTCGGACTGGGGCATTCCCGGGATTTTCCATGGAATTTTCCCGCTCGGACTGGGGCATTCCCGGGATTTTCCATGGAATTTTCCCACTCGGACTGGGGCATTCCCGGGATTTTCCATGGAATTTTCCCACTCGGATTGGGGCATTCCCGGGATTTTCCGTGGAATTTTCCCACTCGGACTGGGGCATTCCCGGGATTTTCCGTGGAATTTTCCCACTCGGATTGGGGCATTCCCGGGATTTTCCATGGAATTTTCCCACTCGGACTGGGGCATTCCCGGGATTTTCCATGGAATTTTCCCACTCGGATTGGGGCATTCCCGGGATTTTCCGTGGAATTTTCCCACTCGGACTGGGGCATTCCCGGGATTTTCCGTGGAATTTTCCCACTCGGATTGGGGCATTCCCGGGATTTTCCATGGAATTTTCCCACTCGGATTGGGGCATTCCCGGGATTTTCCATGGAATTTTCCCACTCGGATTGGGGCATTCCCGGGATTTTCCATGGAATTTTCCCGCTCGGACTGGGGCATTCCCGGGATTTTCCATGGAATTTTCCCACTCGGACTGGGGCATTCCCGGGATTTTCCATGGAATTTTCCCACTCGGATTGGGGCATTCCCGGGATTTTCCATGGAATTTTCCCGCTCGGATTGGGGCATTCCCGGGATTTTCCATGGAATTTTCCCGCTCGGATTGGGGCATTCCCGGGATTTTCCATGGAATTTTCCCACTCGGATTGGGGCATTCCCGGGATTTTCCGTGGAATTTTCCCATCGGGAATTCTTCCTTGGGCTCCACTAACGCCTCTCTCTCGCTGCCACTAACGGCTTCCGCAAGGAATTCCCGGATTTTTCCAGAATTCCTGGATTTTCCCAGAATTCCCGGGTTTTTCCAGGATGCTTCCGGAATTCCCAGATTTTTTTTCCGCAGTTCTTGGGTTTTGCTGGGATTCCTGGATTTTTCCCGAATTTTATTTTATTTTATTTTATTTTATTTTATTTTATTTTATTTTATTTTATTTTATTTTATTTTATTTTATTTTATTTTATTTTATTTATTCTTTTCCGGTGTATTTTTAGGGCTAATCCTGGTTTTCAGGCTGATCCCAATCCTGATGATCCCAATCCCAGTGATCCCGATAATCCCAATAATCCCAATCCCGATGATCCCAGTTCTGGGCTGATCCCAATCCCAATCCCAATTATCCCAATCTCGATGATCCCAGTTCCAGGCTGATCCCGGTTTCTGGGATAATCCCAATCCCAGTGATCCCAATCCCAGTGATCCCAATCCCAGTGATCCCAGTTCAGGGCTGATCCCAATCCCAGTTCCAGGTGGATCCCGATGATCCCGGTTCTGGGCTGATCCCGGTTTCTGGGATAATCCCAATCCCAGTGATCCCAATCCTGATGATCCCAATCCCAGTTCCAGGCTGATCCCAGTTCTGGGCTGATCCCAATCCCAATCCCAATAATCCCAATCCCGATGATCCCAGTTCCAGGCTGATCCCGGTTTCTGGGCTAATCCCAATCCCAGTGATCCCAATCCCAGTGATCCCAATCCCAATAATCCCAATCCCAGTGATCCCAGTTCCAGGCTGATCCCGGTTTCTGGGATAATCCCAATCCCAGTGATCCCAATCCCAGTGATCCCAGTTCAGGGCTGATCCCAATCCCAGTTCCAGGTGGATCCCGATGATCCCGGTTCTGGGCTGATCCCGCTTTCTGGGACAATCCCAATCCCAGTGATCCCAATCCCAGTGATCCCAATCCCAGTTCCAGGCTGATCCCAGTTCTGGGCTGATCCCAATCCCAATCCCGATGATCCCAATCCCGATCCCAGTTCCAGGCTGATCCCAGTTCTGGTCTGATCCCGTTTCCCAGTTCTGGGCTGATCCCAATCCCAATCCCAATAATCCCAATCCCGATGATCCCAGTTCCGGTCTGATCCGGTTACTGGGCTAATCCCAATCCCAGTGATCCCAATCCCAGTTCCAGGTGGATCCCGATGATCCTGGTTCCGGGCTGATCCCGGGTTCTGAGCTAATCCCAATCCCAGTGATCCCAATCCCGATGATCCCAATCCCGATCCCAGTTCCAGGCTGATCCCAGTTCTGGGCTGATCCCATTTCCCAGTTCTGGGCTGATCCCAATCCCAATCCCAATAATCCCAATCCCGATGATCCCAGTTCCAGGCTGATCCCGGTTTCTGGGATAATCCCAATCCCAGTGATCCCAATCCTAGTGATCCCAATCCCTGTGATCCCAGTTCCAGGCCGATCCCAGTTCCAGGCGGATCCCGATGATCCCGATTCTGGGTTGATCCCGGTTACTGGGCTAATCCCAATCCCAGTGATCCCAATCCCTGTGATCCAGTTCCAGGCCGATCCCAGTTCCAGGCGGATCCCGATGATCCCGATTCTGGGTTGATCCCGGTTACTGGGCTAATCCCAATCCCAGTGATCCCAATCCCTGTGATCCCAGTTCCAGGCTGATCCCGGTTACTGGGATAATCCCAATCCCGATGATCCCAATCCCAATAATCCCAATCCCGATGATCCCGGTTCTGGGCTGATCCCGGTTTCTGGGCTAATCCCAATCCCGGTGATCCCAATCCCGATGATACCAATTCCGATCCCAGTTCCAGGCTGATCCCAGTTTTGGGCCGATCCTGCTGATCCCAATCCCAGTTCTGGGCTGATCCCGATCCCAGTTCTGGGCTGATCCCATTTTCCAGGTTGATCCCAGTCCGGGTGATCCCGGTTCCGGGCCGATCCTGATCCCAGTTCCAGGCTGATCCCAATCCCAATAATCCCAATCCCAGTGATCCCAGTTTCAGGCTGGTGCCAGTTTCAGGCTGATCCCAATCCCGGTTCCAGGCCAGTCCCGATCCCGGTTCTGGGCCGAACCCGATGCCGGTTCCAGGCCGATCCCACTGATCCCGATCCCAGTCCCGGGCTGATCCCAATTCCAGTCCCGGGCTGATCCCGCCGATCCCTATCCCGGGTCCGGTTCCCGATCCTGCTGATCCCAATCCTGGTTCTGGGACGATCCCGGTGCCGGTTCCCAATCCCAATCCCAATCCGGGTTCCAGGCTGATCCCGGTGCCGGTTCCCAATCCCAATCCCGGTTCTGGGGTGATCCCGGTACCGGTTCCCAATCCCAATCCCGGTTCCGGTTCCTGATCCCACTGACCCCGGTTCCGGTTCCGGACCGCGCTGATCCTGTTCCCGGTTCCGGGCTGATCCCGTTCCCGGTTCCAGGCCAATCCCAGTTCCAGTTCCCGATCCCAATCCCGGTGCCAGTTCCAGGCCGATCCCGGTGCTGGTTCCGGTTCCTGATCCTGATCCCATTCCCGGTTCCAGGCTGATCCCGGTGCTAGTTCTGGTTCCCGATCCTGGTGCCAGTTCCGGGCCGATCCCGGTGCCGGTTCCCAATCCCATTCCCGGTTCCAGGCCGATCCCAGTGCCAGTGCCGGTTCCCGATCCCGTTCCCGGCTCCGGGCCGATCCCAGTGCCGGTTCCTGATCCCAATCCCGGTGTCGGTGCCGGTTCCTGATCCCGTTCCCGTTCCCGGCTCCGGACCAATCCCGGTGCCGGTTCCTGATCCCAATCCCGGTGTCGGTGCCGGTTCCCGATCCCGTTCCCGGCTCCGGGCCGATCCCGGTGCTGGTTCTGGGCTGATCCCGGTGCCGGTTCCCGTCCTGGCTCCGGACTGATCCCGGTGCCGGTTCCTGATCCCGTTCCCGGCTCTGGGCCGATCCCGGTGCCGGTTCCTGATCCCAATCCCGGTGTCAGTGCCAGTTCCCGATCCCGTTCCCAGCTCCGGGCCGATCCCGGTGCCGGTTCCTGATCCCAATCCCGGTGCCGGTTCCCAATCCCGATCCCGTTCCCGCAGGACCCGGCGCTGAAGCTGAGCCTGGCCCGGAGCATCTCCATGATCGCCCAAGCCCTGGCCCGCGGCGGCTCCGGGAATTATCCCCGGAATTTTGGGAATTGTCCCGGGAATTTGGGGAATTGTCCCGGGAACGGCTCCGGCAGCATCGCCCACAAGGCCGAGCTGGTGGCGCTCATGGTGGTGAGACTGGGAGGGACTGGAGGGACTGGGAGGGACTGGGATGGGATATTGGGATACTGGGAATGGACTGGGATGGATAATGGGATACTGGGATGGAATTGGGATGAGATAATGGGATGGACTGGGATGGGATAATGGGATACTGGGATGGACTGGGAGCAACTGGGAATGGACTGGGATGGGATAATGGGAGGGATTGGGATTGACTGGGAGGGACTGGGATGGGGCAATGGGATAGACTGGGGTGGACTGGGATGGGATAATGGGATACTGGGATGGACTGGGAATGGACCAGGAATGGACTGGGAGCAACTGGGAATGGATTGGGATGGGATAATCGGATACTGGGATGTACTGGGATGGACTGGGAATGGACCAGGAATGGACTGGGAGCAACTGGGAATGGATTGGGATGGGATAATCGGATACTGGGATGTACTGGGAGGGACTGGGAATGGACCAGGAATGGACTGGGATGGATAATGGGAGACTGGGATGGACTGGGATGGACTGGGATAGGATAATGGGATAGTGGGATAGACTGGAATGGACTGGGATGGACTGGGATGGACTGGGATGGGATAATGGGATACTGGGATGGAGTGGGATGGACTGGGAATGGACCAGGAATGGACTGGGAGGGACTGGGATGGACTGGGATGGGGCAATGGGATAGACTGGGGTTGACTGGGATGGGATAATGGGATACTGGGAGGGACTGGGAATGGACTGGGATGGGATAATGGGATACTGGGATGGACTGGGAGGGACTGGGAATGGACTGGGATGGGATAATGGGATACTGGGGTGGACTGGGAGGGACTGGGAATGGACTGGGATGGGATAATGGGATACTGGGGTGGACTGGGACAGATTGGAGGGACTGGGATGGGATACTGGGATACTGGGATTGACTGGGAGGGACTGGGATGGGATATTGGGATACTGGGATAGACTGGGATGGGATAATGGGATACTGGGATGGACTGGGTTATGCTGGGATGGGATTGGAATGGACTGGGATGGGGCAATGGGATACTGGGATGGACTGGGAATGGACTGGGAATGGACTGGGATGGACTGGGAATGGACAGGGATGGACTGGGAATGGACTGGGATGGACTGGGATGGGACTGGGATGGGGTAGTGGGATGGGAGGGGATAATGGGATACTGGGATGGACTGGGAGGGACTGGGAAGGGATTGGGATGGACTGGGATTGATAATGGGATACTGGGATGGGTTAATGGGATACTGGGAGGGACTGGGATGGGGCAGTGGGATACTGGGATGGAATTGGGATGGGATAATGGGATGGACTGCGATGAGCCAGTGGGATACTGGGATGGACTGGGAATGGACTGGGAGAGACTGGGATGGGTTAATGGGATACTGGGATGGACTGGGATGGGGCAGTGGGATACTGGGAGGGGATACTGGGATACTGGGATGGACTGGGATGGGGCAGTGGGATACTGGGAGGGGATACTGGGATACTGGGATGGGGCAATGGGATACTGGGATGGACTGGGATGGATAATGGGATGGACTGGGATGGGGCAGTGGGATACTGGGATGGACTGGGAATGGACTGGGATGGATAATGGGATGGACTGGGATGGGGCAGTGGGATACTGGGATGGGATAATGGGATGCTGGGATGGACTGGGAGGGGATAATGGGATACTGGGATGGGATACTGGGATACTGGGATGGACTGGGATGGGATACTGGGGATACTGGGATGGGATACTGGGATACTGGGATAGACTGGGATGGGCTGGGATGGGGTAGTGGGATACTGGGATGGACTGGGATGGATAATGGGATGGACTGGGATGAGGCAATGGGATACTGGGATGGGATACTGGGATACTGGGATGGACTGGGATGGGGCAGTGGGATACTGGGAGGGGATACTGGATACTGGGATGGGATACTGGGATACTGGGATGGACTGGGATGAGGCAGTGGGATACTGGGATGGGATAATGGGATACTGGGATGGACTGGGATGGGATACTGGGATACTGGGAGGGGATACTGGGATACTGGGATGGACTGGGATGGGGCAGTGGGATACTGGGATGGGATAATGGGATAATGGGATGGACTGGGATGGGGCAGTGGGATACTGGGATGGGATACTGGGATACTGGGATGGACTGGGATGGGGCAGTGGGATACTGGGATGGGATATTGGGATACTGGGATGGACTGGGATGAGGCAGTGGGATACTGGATAGACTGGGATGGGCTGGGATGGGGTAGTGGGATACTGGGATGGACTGGGATGGATAATGGGATGGACTGGGATGAGGCAATGGGATACTGGGATGGACTGGGATGGACTGGGATGGGGCAGTGGGATACTGGGAGGGGATACTGGGATACTGGGAGGGGATACTGGGATACTGGGATGGACTGGGATGGGATACTGGGATACTGGGATGGGATACTGGGATACTGGGATGGACTGGGATGGGATACTGGGATACTGGGATGGACTGGGAGGGGCAGTGGGATACTGGGAGGGGATACTGGGATACTGGGATGGACTGGGATGGATAATGGGATGGACTGGGATGGGGCAGTGGGATACTGGGATGGGATACTGGGATACTGGGATGGACTGGGATGAGGCAGTGGGATACTGGGATGGGATACTGGGATACTGGGATGGACTGGGATGGGGTAGTGGGATACTGGGATGGGATACTGGGATACTGGGATGGACTGGGATGAGGCAGTGGGATACTGGGATGGGATACTGGGATACTGGGATGGACTGGGAGGGGATAATGGGATACTGGGAGGGGATACTGGGATACTGGGATGGACTGGGATGGGGCAGTGGGATACTGGGATGGGATACTGGGATGGACTGGGATGGACTGGGATGGACTGGGATGGGGCAGTGGGATACTGGGATGGGGTAGTGCGATACTGGGATGGACTGGGATGGGGCAGTGGGATACTGGGATGGGATACTGGGATGGACTGGGATGGGGCAGTGGGATACTGGGAGCGGATACTGGGATACTGGGATGGACTGGGATGAGGCAGTGGGATACTGGGATGGGATAATGGGATAATGGGATGGACTGGGATGGGGCAGTGGGATACTGGGATGGGATAATGGGATACTGGGATGGACTGGATGAGGCAGTGGGATACTGGGATGGGATAATGGGATACTGGGATGGACTGGGATGAGGCAGTGGGATACTGGGATGGGATAATGGGATAATGGGATGGACTGGGATGGGGCAGTGGGATACTGGGATGGGATACTGGGATACTGGGATGGGATACTGGGATACTGGGATGGACTGGGATGGGATACTGGGATACTGGGATGGGATACTGGGATACTGGGATGGACTGGGATGGGATACTGGGATACTGGGATGGGATACTGGGATACTGGGATGGACTGGGATGGGGCAGTGGGATACTGGGATGGGATACTGGGATACTGGGATGGACTGGGATGGGATACTGGGATACTGGGATGGACTGGGAGGGGCTAACGGATCCCTCGGGATGCCTGGGGGGAACATTCCAGAGGGGCCATTCCGGAACATTCCGTCCCCATTCCCGCCTTTTCCCCCTTTTCCCAGGAGTTCCTGAGGGCGGAGCCTCCGGACGCGCTGCGGACGCGGCTGCGGCAGCGAGCGCTGAGCACCTGCGCGCACCTGGTGTATCCTTGGGAATGCCGGGAATGCCGGGAACGCCGGGAATGCCAGGGATGCCGGAGCCCCCCCGGAGCTGCTTCCCAGAATTCCAGGATTTGGGGTTGGATCCGTGGGAATTCCGGGAATGCCGGGAGTGCCAGGAATGCCGGGAATGCCGGAGCCCCCCCTGGGAATTCCGGGATTGGGATTTGGGATTTGGGGTTGGATCCTTGGGAATGCCGGGAATGCCGGGAATGCCGGGGATGCCGGGGATGCCGGAGCCCCCCCCGGAGCTGCTTCCCAGAATTCTGGGATTTGGGGTTGGATCCGTGGGAATTCCGGGAATGCCGGGAATGCCGGAGCCCCCCCGGAGCTGCCCTTGGGAATTCCGGGATTTGGGGTTGGATCCTTGGGAATTCCGGGAATGCCGGGAATGCCGGGAATGCCGGAGCCCCCCCGGAGCTGCTTCCCAGAATTCTGGGATTTGGGGTTGGATCCTTGGGAATTCCGGGAATGCCGGGAATGCCGGGGATGCCGGAGCCCCCCCCGGAGCTGCTTCCCAGAATTCTGGGATTTGGGGTTGGATCCTTGGGAATTCCAGGAATGCCGGGAATGCCGGAGCCCCCCTGGAGCTGCCCCTGGGAATTCCGGGATTGGGATTTGGGATTTGGGGTTGGATCCTTGGGAATTCCGGGAATGCCAGGAATGCCGGGGATGCCGGAGCCCCCCGGAACCACTCCTGGGAATTCCGGGATTTGGGGTTGGATCCTTGGGAATGCCAGGAATGCCGGGAACGCCGGAGACCCCCCGGACCACTCCTGGGGATTCTGGGATTTGGGATTTGGGGTTGGATCCTTGGGAATTCCGGGAATGCCGGAGCCCCCCGGAGCCGCCCCTGGGAATTCCAGGATTTGGGGTTGGATCCTTGGGAATTCCGGGAATGCCGGAGCCCCCCTGGAGCTGCCCTTGGGAATTCCAGGATTTGCGGTTGGATCCTTGGGAATGCCGGGAATGCCGGGAATGCTGGGAATGCCGGGAATGCCGGAGCCCCCCCGGAGCTGCCCCTGGGAATTCCGGGATTGGGATTTGGGATTTGGGGTTGGATCCTTGGGAATTCCGGGAATGCCGGGAATGCCGGGGATGCCGGAGCCCCCCCGGAGCTGCCCCTGGGAATTCCGGGATTTGGGGTTGGATCCTTGGGAATGCCGGGAATGCCGGGAACGCCGGAGCCTCCCCGGAGCCACTCCTGGGAATTCCGGGATTTGGAGTTGGATCCTCGGGAATTCCAGGAATTCCGGGAACGCCGGAGCCCCCCCGAACCACTCCTGGGGATTCTGGGATTTGGGATTTGGGGTTGGATCCTTGGGAATGCCGGGAATGCCAGGAATGCTGGGAATGCCGGGAATGCCGGGAATGCCGGAGCCCCCCTGGAGCTGCCCTTGGGAATTCCGGGATTTGGGGTTGGATCCTTGGGAATTCCGGGAATGCCGGGAGTGCCGGGAATGCCGGAGTCCCCCCTGGGAATTCCGGGATTGGGATTTGGGATTTGGGGTTGGATCCTTGGGAATGCCGGGAATGCCGGGAATGCCGGGGATGCCGGGGATGCCGGAGCCCCCCCCGGAGCTGCTTCCCAGAATTCTGGGATTTGGGGTTGGATCCGTGGGAATTCCGGGAATGCCGGGAATGCCGGAGCCCCCCCGGAGCTGCCCTTGGGAATTCCGGGATTTGGGGTTGGATCCTTGGGAATTCCGGGAATGCCGGGAATGCCGGGAATGCCGGAGCCCCCCCGGAGCTGCTTCCCAGAATTCTGGGATTTGGGGTTGGATCCTTGGGAATTCCGGGAATGCCGGGAATGCCGGGGATGCCGGAGCCCCCCCCGGAGCTGCTTCCCAGAATTCTGGGATTTGGGGTTGGATCCTTGGGAATTCCGGGAATGCCAGGAATGCCGGGGATGCCGGAGCCCCCCCGGAGCCGCCCCTGGGAATTCCGGGATTTCGGGTTGGATCCTTGGGAATTCTGGGAACGCCAGAGCCTCCCCGGAGCTGCTTCCGGGAATTCTGGGATTTGGGATTTGGGGTTGGATCCTTGGGAATTGCCAAAAATCCCGGGAATTCCGGGAATGTTGGATCCTCCGGAGCCGCTTCTGGGAATTCTGGGATCGGGATTTGCGGTTGGATCCTTGGGAATTCCGGGAATGCCGGGAATGCCGGAGCCCCCCCGGAGCTGCTTCTGGGAATTCTGGGATTTGGGATTTGGGGTTGGATCCTTGGGAATGCCGGGAATTCCGGGAATTCTGGGAATTGGGGTTGGATCCCTGGGAATTGCCAAAATCCTGGGAATTCCGGGAATGCCGGAGCCGCTCCTGGGAATTTTGGGATCGGGATTTGAGGTTGGATCCTGGGGAATTCTGGGAATTCTGGGAATTCTGGGATTTGGGATTTGGGATTTGGGGTTGGATCCCTGGGAATTGCCAAAATCCTGGGAATTCTGAGAATTCAATAATTCCCAATTAATTCCCAATTAATTTCCAATTAATTCCTAATAATCCTAATAACTCCCAATAATCCCTAATAATCCCAATAATTCCCATTAATTCACAATGATCCCAAATAATTCCCAATTAAATCCCAATAATCCCCATAATTCCCAATTAATTCCCAATAATTCCCCAATCATTCCATTAATTCCCATTAATTCTCAATAATTCCCAATTAATCCCCATTAATCCCCAATAATCCTGAATAATTCCCATTAATTCCCATTAATTCCCCAATAATCCTCAATAATCTCCAATAATTCCCATTAATTCCTAATAAAATCCAAATTCAAACCAAATAATTCCCAATAATCCAAATAATTCCCAATAATTCCCATTATTTCCCAATACTTCCCATTTAATTCCCAATAACTCCCATTATTTCCCAATACTTCCCATTTAATTCCCAATAATTCCCATTAATTCCCAATAATTCCCAATAATTCCCAATAATTCCCCAATAATTCCCATTAATTCTCAATAATTCCCAATTAATCCCCATTAATCCCCAATAATCCTGAATAATTCCCATTAATTCCCATTAATTCCCATTAATTCCCCAATAATCCTCAATAATTCCCATTCTTTCCCAATAATTCACCAATAATTCCCAATCATTACTGTTAATCCCCGTTAATCCCGAATAATCCTGAATAATTCCCATTAATTCCCCAATAATCCTCAATAATTCCCATTTAATTCCCTATTAACTCCTGATAATTTCCATTAATTCCCAATAATTCCCCCTTATTTCCAATAATTCAGCAATAATCCCCAATAATGTCCAATTAATTCCCAATAGTCCTCAATAATTCCCAATAATTCCCATTAATTCCCATTAATTCCCATTAATTCCCCAATAATCCCATTAATCTCCAATAATTCTCATTATTTCCCAATAACTCCCAACAATTCCCATTAATTCCCAATAATTCTCATTATTTCCCTATAAATCCAATAATTCCCATTATTCCCAATAACTCCCATTAATTCCCAATAACTCCCATTAATTCCCATTAATTCCCATTAATCTCCAATAATTCCCATTAAAATTCCCAATAATTTCCCATTATTTCCAATAACTCCCAATAATTCCCATTAATTCCCAATAATTCCCAATAATTTCTATTAATTCCCAATAACTCCTAATAATTCCCATTAATTCCCAATAATTCCCATTATTTCCCAATAACTCCCAATAATTCCCATTAATTCCCAATATTTCCCCATTATTTCCCATTAATCTCCAATAATTCCCATTAATTCCCAATATTTCCCCATTATTTCCCATAACTCCCAATAATTCCCATTAATTCCCAATAATTCCCAATTATTTCCCATTAATCTCCAATAATTCCCATTAATTCCCCATTATTTCCCAATAACTCCCAATAATTCCATTAATTCCCATTAATCTCCAATAATTCCCATTAATTCCCAATAATTTCCCATTATTTCCCAATAACTCCCAATAATTCCCATTAATTCCCAATATTTCCCCAATAATCCCCATTAATCTCCAATAATTCCCAATAATTCCCAATAACTCCCAATAATTCCCATTAATTCTCAATAATTATTTCCAATACTCCAATAATTCCCATTAATTCCAATAATTCCCAATAATTTCCCATTATTTCCCAATAACTCCCAATAATTCCCATTAATTCCCATTAATCTCCAATAATTCCCATTAATTCCCAATACTTCCATTATTTCATAATCTCCATAATTCTCCCTAATTCCCATATTTCCCCATAATCCCATTAATCTCCCAACTTCCATAATTCCAACTCCAATTCCCAATAATTCCCATATTCCCCATTAATCCCCATAATCCCCCAATAATTCCCAATAACTCCCAATAATTCCCAATAACTCCAATAATTCCCATTAATTCCCAATAATTCCCAATTATTTCCCATTAATCTCCAATATTTCCCATTATTTCCCAATAATTCCCATTATTTCCCATTAATCTCCATTAATCTCCCAATAATTCCCAATTATTTCCCATTAATCTCCAATAATTCCCATTAATTCCCAATAATTCCCCATTATTTCCCTATAACTCCCATTAATTCCCAATAACTCCCATTAATTCCCATTAATCTCCCCATTATTCCCAATAACTCCCAATAATTCCCATTAATTCCCAATAATTCCCAATTATTCCATTAATCTCCATTAATTCCCATTAATCTCCCATAATTTCCCAATTAATTCCCATTAATTCCCAATAATTCCCAATTATTTCCAATAACTCCCAATAATTCCCATTAATTCCCAATAATTCCCAATAATTCCCATAATCTCCAATAACTCCCGATAATTCCCATTATTTCCCATTAATCTCCCATTAATTCCCATAATTCCCAATTATTTCCCATTAATCTCCAATAATTCCAATAATTCCCAGCCCACCCTCCCGCTGGGCACCGCCATTCCCCGGATTTTTCCTTATCCCCGGGATTTCAGCGCCCTGGAGCCGCCGCTGAGCGACGCCGAGCGCTCCGAGCTGCTGGACACGCCCTGGGCTCCGTCCTGGGGCTGCCCCCGCCCCAATCCGGGAAAAACCGGGAAGAGCCCGGAGCCCAGGTGGGAATCGTGCGGGATTTTGGGGGGGAAAAATTCCCGG